>NC_056743.1:422412229-422712229 GCF_019279795.1 Protopterus annectens | reverse complement strand
TTCAAAGTATAACTACTAGAGTTGTTCGAAGTATCTCAGTGTGCGCAAAGTGTTTGCAGTGTGTGCTTTATTACAGTACAGTTATTTCGAAGAGTTTACTGTGTGCAAAGATAAGTTATTTTGCAAAGTGCAGTCATTTCGAGAAGTTTCTTGTGCTATGTACAGTTCATTCACAAAGTGCAGTCATTTCAAAGTTTCTTACACTAATGAGAGTAGTTTCGCAAAGTACAGTGATTTCAGTGTTCTTGTGCTGTGGAGACTTATTTCACAAAGTGCAGTTATTCTGAAAAGTCTGTTGTGCTGTTGAGCATAATTACAAGTTTCTGGCTTAAATTTCTGAGGTATGTGTGTGTATGTTCGTACATAACTCCAAGGGTCTTTATTACTGTGTGTTGGCATGGCAGAGGCATTTCGCAGGCCCAGTCCACTTGTGTTTGATCATAATATTGCAGAGAATTAGAGTTTATGAGTAGGAATACGATAGTTTCATACAAGCAGTTTGCTCTCATAAAGATGAACATAAGGACATTTATTCTGCTTGATCTAGCAGGGTAAGAAGCCACTGAAAGAGAGCGTTCAAGTGTGTATGCACTAGCAGTATTTGCAAGAGAAGGGGAAAACCATCATATTGTTGTACAAGTTGGATAAAGGGACGACCCTGAGTGCTTGAAATGTAAATTTAGAGAAATGTGTAACCCCTAAATGTTACATTGGAGAGGCACTTATTTTATACAAGAGACCAAAAGCCAGAAGAAACTTTTGCAGCTTACATTACCGACTTAAGAAACTAAGCTAAAACATGCAGATTTGGTGATTTGAAGGATGAGTTGATAAAGGACAGGCTTCTGTGTGGTGTTAATAATGCTGCAGTGAGAAAGACTTTGCTTTGAGACAGTGATTTAACGTTGAGCAAAGCCATAAAGATTTGTCAAATGCATAAGCTTGCAGAAAGCCACACAAACATGCTTGTGATAAAAGCATGGTTTCAGCAGCCTCTAGAGCAAACATAGACAGCATGCAGCACATGGCTAACAGAAACAGGGCTAAGCACATGGCAGCTGTAGCCCCTGCAGGATTTCCAGGGACAGCCCATACCTTTCCAGCAAGTTCTAAGACTAGCTCAGTAAAATGGACATGCTCAGTGCAGCACAAGGGTAAGTCAGCAAAATTCAAGTCAAGTCTCATTGTTAACTGTCGTAATTGTGGTGCCAGACACGAGACCAAAAGAAAAAAGTGCTTAGCATTTGGTCAGCAATGCCGCAAGTGTAAAAAATGGAACCACTTTCAAAAGCTTTGTAAATCAAGCAAGCCTTATTCATTTACTAAGAAAAGTCACTCAGAAAAGCAAGTTGGTCATATAGAAGCTGCAACTCTATTTTCTATGTAGATGGTCTATCAGTGGTTGGTGAAAAGGTTACTGCATTAGATTGTTTGGCAAAAAACAAAGTGATTAATGGTAAACCCGCAGAGCTCAAAGTGGACACTGTTTCAAAGTGCAATGTTATGTCAGCAGAAACATTTGCTAGAGTAAGAGCTGGTGAACAACTTTGGCCAGTTGTGCGAAGCTTGATGTTTATGGTGGTGAAGAGATTCAAACCAAAGGCTCAGTAGTGCTTTCATGCTATTCAGCTGGTTACAGTGAAAGCTTGCAATTTTATGTAGTCAAAAGACTTGTGCAGTCATTATTAGGTCTCAGAGACAGTTTAAATATGAAACTGCTTTCTTAAAGAAGTCCATCACGTAAGCACATGTCCCAGTTCCAGTTTCATCAATGCTGTTTTCATAGAGTATGCTGATATTTTTGAAGACAAGGGTTGGGTAAACTTCCAGTTGTGTGCTTCATGTAATTAGACCCAGAGGTCAGTCTAGTGGTCAGACCATCGAGAAGAGTTCCGATAGCTATGCAGGACAGAGTCAAAGTTCAGTTAGATAAAATGGTGCAGTAAGGTGTGATTTGTCCAGTTACAGAACCAATTGAATAGGTGTCTTCTATGGTAGTTGTTCATTGAAAAGCTCAGATGAAATCAGAATATGTATTGACCCAACAGACTTAAAGCAATAAAGAGACCCCACCATCCTATGTGTACATTTGAGAAGTTGCAACCATCATGCCAAATACCACTGTTTTTTTCTGTCTTAGATATAGAGAGTTCATTTTGGCAAGTAATGCTTGATCGCAAATCTTCACTACTGGCTACATATTCAGTATGCCATTTGGTAGATACAGATTTCTCAGAATGCCTTTTGGAATGAATTCTGCCAGTGAAGTCTTTTAGCTTGCAATGGAGCAAATTATTTCAGGCTATCCATGTGGTATAATAGTAGATGATTTACTAGTTGTAGGCAATGGTGAAGCAGAGCATGACAGGCACCTCAGAAAAGTTCTGGAAAGAGCATGTGAAGTGAATCTAAAGCTCAATCCTCTGAACTGTAGATTCAGGCTACCAGAAGCTACTTATGTTGGTCATTTATTTGCCAGTTCAGGTTTAAGACAAGATCCTTCCAAACAAACAGCCATTCTTGACATGCCCAGTTCCAGACAATGTCCAAGCCTTACAGCGTTTTCTTGGTATGGTTAACTATTTGGGCAAGTTTATGCCAGACTTCAGTGAATTATCAGCACCCTTAAGAGAGCTGAAACACAAAAATGTTACCTGGTCATGGTTGGTACAACACCAGGGAACATTTGATGACCTGAAACAGAAATCCACAAACCAGCAATTCTTTCCTGTGATGCTTCAAAGTTCAGTCGTCTTGCAATTATTCTTCAAGAGGGCAGACCAGTAGCCTATGTGTCTAGCATTTACCCAAACTGAGATGTAGTATGCTCAGATTGAGAAGGAACTTTTTGCAATTGTGTTCGCATGTTCACAAGCTATCCAGATTGAGACTGATCATCAACCTTTAGTCACTATTTTAAAGAAGCTTGTGCATACAGCTCCAGCAAGACTACAAAGAATGATGCTCAGATTACAAAAGTACAACTTCAAAATGGTCTGTACAAAAGGCAAACTTCTTTGGCTGATAACCTATCCAGATTGCCCAGAAATACCACAGAAAAGCTTGATGCAGTGAATTTTGACTTCAGTGTCATGGAAGTGCATAATTTCTCTACCAGAAGACTTGATGAGCTAAGGGATCATACAAAGAATGATCCAATTTTGCAAAAGCTCAACAACTTCATCAATGCTGGATGGCCGTCAAAGCAATATTGTGTACCACCACAAGTGCAGCCTTATTGTTTTTACAGAGATGAGATGTTGATGGAAGATAGTATTTTCAAAGGTCCTAAAGTTGTTGTTCCTACTTCCTTTCATGAGTACATCCAGATTTTGCATCATGACCACCTAGGTTTCAAAGCTACCAAAATAAGGGCGAGAGGACTAGTATTTTAGCCTTCTCTGTCAAAAGATACCGATAAAGTACTTTCATATTGTTCAGTATGCAATAGTTCTAAACCGCATTTGCAAAAAGAGCCACTTCAGCTAAACCAGATTCCTAAACTAGCTTGGTCAACAGCAGCCACTGATATATTCGAGTGGAATAGTCAACATTACTTGGTGTTAGTGGACTCTTATTCAAATTGTTTTGAGATTGATCTGCTACCTAACCATACGTCCAGTACTGTCATTACTAAGATGAAACAACATTTCTCAGTCCATGGTAGTCCACACAAAGTTATTTCTGACAATAGTGTCCACTTTCCCAGTCAGCTATTTCAGAAATTTGCAAAAGAGTGGGACTTTATCCATGTTACCAGTAGTTCTGAGTACCCACAGTCACACAGCCTAGCTGAACATGCAGTACAAAGTGCAAAGCAATTACTAGAGGTCAAAAGCGTGACAAAAAACGATGTTTTCTTGAATTTGCTTAATGTCAGAAATATACCCCATGACAATTTACTTGGCTCATGTGCTCAGAGACTTCTGTCTAGGCAAACCAGAACAACCTTGTTGGTGCTTAATGCTAAAAACACCAGAGCAATCAAAGCCCAAATTATTCAAAAAGTATTCATTCCAGAAGTCCAACTATGA
Source organism: Protopterus annectens (assembly GCF_019279795.1). Lineage (NCBI taxonomy): Eukaryota > Metazoa > Chordata > Ceratodontiformes > Protopteridae > Protopterus > Protopterus annectens. The sequence goes on along the minus strand of NC_056743.1, from coordinate 422,708,195 downwards.
TACGAGCAGATTTTTTCATCCACTGAAAGAAGGAGAGCTAGTGATGATGCAAATAATAAAAGGTTTTGATCAAATTGGTCAAGTGAGAGATGTATGTGCCGAGCCGAGGTCTTAGTAGAATCTGAGGATAGAGAATAGAAGTCACAGGCATCATCTTCTGGTGTTTGAATTGATACTCTAGATCTCAGAGCAATCCAGACGATATTCCTGTTGAAGGACATGTCTCAGTACCTATTCCCATTCCTGATGATGTCCCTGAAGTTGAACATTCATTACAGACAGTTGCTGTTGGTAAACCCAGTACTAATTTTTATGTCACATGGTCAGGTTGTATTTCCAGACCTAGTGTAAATTACACAGCAACCTGGACATGATTATTGTTTCACTTGTAATTAGTTCTGTATAATTGCATATCAAAGGATTATTTCTGTACAATTGCATGCCAATGATTGTTATTATTGTGCATGACTTATTTCTCAAAGAGGGAGGATGTAGAACAGTGTGTGCGTTGTGACTTTAATCATTTTAAGGTGAGTGCACATGCATATAAATAGAGAGCACATGCAGGCAGCAGTGCCATTTTGAGTGAACAGCCAGAGTTAACATGCATGAGTGCAGTAGTCAGTCTTTTTATAAGTTTATTTAAGTTTAAGTTACTAAGCCTCAATCCTGATGTGTTTGTATGTAATAAAGCTGCTTGAACCGAACCCACAACTGTTCATCTGTTTTTTCCTGACCGGATGAGTGACAATAGTTCTCAGTATTAAGTAACTCGAGGTTACAGCAGATGACACCATCACATTCAACCTCCACATGTAACAAGCAATCAAAAGAAGACATCAGAAATTAGGTCTGTTATATAGAGCCAAACAATATCTGACTAAAACCATCTGGGTAACATTAGCATACTCCTAACTTTTGTCAAGACTTCTATATGTCTCTGCTATTTACACCAACTTCTAGTCCACCCTGATAACTATACTAGAGCAATGCTATAATAAAACAGCCAAGCTTGCTTCCAACAAGCTGTACTCCACACGTCACTGTATTACCCTCAAGAACTGAACTGACTTGACTTATCTCACCTCCTAGCAACTTCAATTTACATAAAGATTGGTCTTTTCACCCTGAAAATTGCTCTTCTCTAAGCAGTGTACTACAGCTCTACCCCCCATAGATCTCTTCTCTGTACTGTCAAACATCGCCTCTCAATTCATAAAACTCACAACAAAGCAGGACATGCTATTTACTCCAACTGTATGTCAAAATTCTGGAACTCAATTCCCCCTCCAATCAGACTCCTCAGCAACTCATTTGTCTTCAACGATAACTTAAAACTGTTCCTGCTATGCCCCTGCTATTCCACAGGCTAAATCATTCCTAAACATACCTTTCAACTGTCCCTGATTTTGACTCAAATTTTAACCCTGTCCCTCTTAATCCCTCCTAAAACTAGTGACTTTTGGAGGAAAGGTGGTGAATTACACTTAATGAATGATGACAATAATTAAGAGTTATAAACTACTTTTACTTCAGAAAATGTGCATTAATTCATATGCTCTGATTCTGTCAATGTTTCAAGTTAATAGCACTAATATTTTAAGTGTCCAATTGTCCCTGATTTTTCCTTGACTTGCCCCTGATTCTGTTGAGATTTGCCCCCAGTTGGTTGAGAGGTCTCTTCCTAAACTACCTCTCCTATGTACATATGCCCTATGTACATATGCACATCAGTGACAATCTCTTCTCTTATTTTTCTGTCATCTACTCTTATGACAAAACACATGCCTGATCTAATGTACTACTTAACTGCACTCAGTGCTGACTGTGTTGCTGCAAAGTAATCAAATACGAAAACAAAAACTGATAAAACCACACATGCAAGACTGCAGAGGTTCCAACAAACCAACTTTCAGCAATCCAAAACTTGATAAGCCCATTCATTTTATTCAATAATAAAACTTCATCAGATAAACATAAAATGGTCTGACAACATTTAAATATAATTTAACAAATGTCATATGACCAACATTTTCAAATCATGTGAGCATCTTAAAATCATGTGACAGCCGGACCTCTGTGCAAATCCTAAGTCAAAGACAGTAAATATCACAACAACAACCCTATTACCTGAATAAATAGCTCTAAATAATTTTAAATTTAAATTTCTTGTCACTTAACTTGAATTATAGTTAGAAACATTTAGCTAAAAATACTTAATTGTGAATGAATAAATAAATTTAATAAATCTGTCTGTAAACAGCAGCAGCAGTGTCATCTTTGCAAAGCTGTCAGATTTAAAAGGCAACTGACAGAAATCAGATAATTTATATCCGGCCAGGAATTTGAATTAGACAGGTTGCCCGTATAACTCACGTTCTTCTAGTTTAATCAGCCAAGGGCCACCACATTCACCAAGTGTTACCTTTTCCATGATTGTGAACTTAAACTTATGATCTGGGTGTTCTATTGAATGTTTTGCTAGGGCATTAGTTATTTTTCTGCTGCTGCTGTTTACAAAGAGATTTATTAATTTATTTATTCATTCATGATTAAGTAATTTTTAGCAAAATGTTTCTAACTATAGTTTTGAGGGCATTCAAGTTAAGTGACACGAGTTTTAAGTTAATTAAAATTATTTAAAATGATTTATTCAGGTATTTTGCTTGTATTGTGTATATTTACTTGTTTAACTTGGTGATTTTTATTGTCTTGACTTAGGATTTTCACAGGGGTTTGGCTGTGACATGATTTGAAAATGCCGGTCACATGATATTTTTAAAAGTATTTCAATGTTGTCAGGCCATTTTATAGTTATCTGATGAAGTTTTATTATTGAATAAAACAAAATCGCTTATCAACAAGTTTTGGATTGCTGGAACTGGTTTGTCGGAATTTCTGCAGCTTTGTGTGTGTTCTTGCTGCACAAAACACTTGTTTATTTCATAATTATCTGCTTTATTCATCCTCATTTTGTACATAATGCTGCCAAAGTTACCTGAGCACACTATATGTTGTACAAGTATTACTGTAAATCGTTCTCATGGAGCTTTATATGTAATGGTGTTAAATGTTACCTGATTATTAGGTATATTGCATATGTACTACTTTCATTTCTTCTGGAGCTTTTTTCCTCTATTCACCACTGACAAGGGGCTGGTCTGCCTAGTTGGACTTTCCCAGTAAATAAAGGGAAATAAATACATACAGAAACACACACACACTTATTTGAAATAAAAAAATATATGCACCTTTGTACTGGTAGCACACACAGTGCTATTTAAAAAAAATTACATCTAGATTTTTATGGTCAAACCTCTGTAGCCACTTAATATCTTTCACTTTTAGTCGCATGCAGCTTGGGCCAATAGGAAAAGGCTCCTCACAGCTTCATATGGCACACCAGTTGGAAGCTTTTTTAGCAGTGTTTCTGGTCTCCAAATGTGTAATAAGATGATATTGCCTTATTTTTCATTTAGAGCAGGTCTAATGTTAGGCTGGTAAAAGCAGTAAGACACTCATGTTGTTGTTTGTCTTTCGGCTTTTTCCCGGTAAGGGGTCGCCACAGCGGAACTCCGGTCCGGTAATGATTGGCAGTAGATTTTTACGAAACGCTGAGGTGCCAGCTCGACGCCCAACCTTCAATGAAGGCACGCCCATTTACGCACGCATATCTTTCAAATGCTACCCAACTGCGGGGAGGACATGCAGACTCCACACAGAAGGCACTCCCAAGCCACGCTGAGAATTGAACGGGTGAACCTCTTGCTGTGAGGTAACAAACGCTACCGCCGTACCACCGCGGCTGTTCTAGTAAGACACTCATACGAGCCTGAAAATTACCGTAAAAGTTGCTGTTTAGTAATAAAATTATTTTCATTGTATGAGTAAGACACTCATACACTGAAAATAATTTTATTACTAAACAGCAACTTTTACGGTAATTTTCAGGCTCAAAACAAATGGAGGCTAGTACAAATACAAAACACCAGTGGAGGAAATAAAGCTCAGTCTTTTCTTTGTAATTCGATTTAATATCAGAAACAACAAAAAATCACTCCAGCACCACAAAAACGGAAAATACGAGCTTCCAGGCACATTAACGCTTATGTCACACTTATTTTGCTTTTAGTACTTTTCTCAAGATGAGATGATACTAATTACAACAACTCTTCTACTTTATATATAATATTCAATTCAATCAATATTTTAGATTGTAATTAATTAAATTAATTATATTATCCTCAGTTTATATCAGTTTTTATTATTTAAAAAAAACATCAAAAAAATATATAAAAAAAAAAAAAATTGCATTTAAAACATTGATTAATCAAATTAAATATAATACTTTTAAATATTCAATCCATAACTCCATGTATAAAAACTACTTTAAATTCCTTTAAGGAATACCTTAAAATATATTGTATAATAGCACCATCTAGTGATAAAAAGAAATATGCTGTTCATTAAATTACTTAATAAAACTTTCACCCGTTTGTTTGACTAAATTAATTATTTTTTTTAAAAAAACTTTTCTTTTCTAAAATGTTAAATATTTCATGAATTAACAATCAAAGCTTAAAATCTTACTCACATTTCAAAAAATACTAATAATGATGAGGGAAACTTTAGTCTATTATATTCTATAGTGTCCTCCCAAGGTCCACCTCTGATATCTTTGGTACAACCTCCAACACAAAAATGAAAAACTGCCTCACTACATTTCCTTTTTATGTCTAAAGATCATTATTCATACAATTAACTTTAATGTCATAAATATGCTCGTATATTCTATTTCTTTTTTCCTCTCAGATTTGCCCGACATAAAATGCTTCAAACTTAAATAAACTATATACACTGTGTCCTTGGCACATATAAAAATGCATTGAGAGCAACTTCCACATTTAAATGTGCCAACTCTACCATTCCTCACCCTATTGCTCTTTGATTTAACCTCAAAAAAATTCTTGAGGCTTTTACCTTTTCTGTAAGTACATTTTAGAGGGTATTTAAACAGACAATTCAAGTCCGAAATTTCACCAAATTTTTGCCATTCATTCTCTAATAAATTTTTGATTACAATTGCGTCCCCACTATAATCCATTATAAAATTATTAAAACCATCAAACTGGTCATTTTTATTCATAACCACCTCATCCTCTATTTCCTTGATTAAACTGTAAGGGTAGGTAATTTTCAGGCTCACCGGTCAGCTTGAGTATTGGCTTTCTTATAAGGATGTACCACTGAGACTAATAAAACTACTAAATTTCTCTTTTTGATTGGATGAATGCGTCAGATGGAATTACAGTGATGACAGCAGGTTTATACAGGAAAATAATTTAGAAGTATTATTTAAAATAGTTATTTTTGAATCTGATATCCATTGGTATTTGAAGGGTAGCTTGTAGTGGCACCCCTTTTGGTAGAACAGATAAATATTGTGTCAGTAACATGATGACAAGATGGTTTGAGGCAGATTTTTTTGCTGAGCTCTTGAACAGATAAGCTGAAAGTCTTGAAATGCAGCAAGGTTGACAGAATCATCAAAGGCATAATGTACTGATGGAGTACTGAATGGAAAAGCACTGGCCTGGGTAGAGAACCTTCAATTCTTTGGGGGGGGGCACATCTGATCAAAATGCCTGGTAAGTGGATGAAAAAGTTTTATGAATAACTGTAATCCTAGTTGTGTAGGTTTCCCATCTCAGTCAGTTGTGCTGGGTGTTTTTTTCTTAACTTATAAATGTAACGTAACATTAAGACAAGCATGTGTTGTGTTTGAGAAGATTGTTTTTGTATTGCAAAGTTGCAGATTAGTTTGTCACACAATCCATTTATCTAATGAAGAATAGTTAATGAAGAAATTGAGCGATAGTTGGTTTCAACATGTGCAAACACAAGCTAAATTTTGATTCTGCTACTCTTAATGGAAAGCAAAGCTTCATTTCTGGTGCAGTGCTGGAGTTAAGAAATTGGTAGGAAGACTGAATGTAATGGTTCATGACTCGACGGTAACAGTAGTGTTAACATAGTAAGACACAGTAAATATACTAATGTTTTAAGTTGAAGTTACATTAAAACAGTTTGGCTAAATAGATGAGTGTGCTATCCTGTGTGACTGAGGGTACATTTTACACATTTGTATTGTGGAAATGCTGACAATAGCAATTGCAGGATTCGTGGTCTATCTGCCATGCTTTTAGTTCATGAGTCCTGCAGGAGAGAAGAAACAAGCTAATCTTGAGAGGTTTACTGAAGAGCCCCTTTGATGCTGCTATGGAGGGGACTCAGCCAGCAAAAAAATTGGACAAAGTCAAGCCTTCATCCTCTTCGGCTCCGAGTTCAGACCTGTCTAAGGACAGGGGCAAGCCACAAGCTAAGTTGGACCCAACTTTCGGTTCCGACAAGACATCTTCACCTACGGCTCCATCTATGTTTTCAGAGCCAGTAAGGTCCCATAAACGTTACAGATCTCCTGCCTTGGAACTGGTGTAGTCTGCTCCACAGTCTCCATTATTACATTGGTCATCCTGGAGCCTCTCGGATGATGATGTGGAGAGGGTGGTAAAGAGACTTCTTATGACACCAGCATTAGCCAAAATACTTTCGGGCCCATCCCAGACAGAAATGGTGCCAACAGCCCAAACACCTGTCTCGATTCCTCCTCCTACTCCTCTGAGTTCAGAGCCGGAGTGTATGGAAGTCGTAATGGTGGAACCATCGGTTCCAGTAACCTCCTGTGGTCTTTCGGTTGAGTCAGTGTACTGGGATGCATTCGGTTCCCAACCCTCCACCTCTTTGGTATCTCCACCTTTCGACGCACTATTGCACGTAGTGAGTAGGAAGGCTTGGAGCTCTCCAGACACGATGGAACCAGTTCCAGGGAGGCCTAATAAATTCATTGCAGCCCCTGAAGACAGGCTCTTATCTAAAGGTGTTCCCATTGATGTTATGGTGGTGGCAGCAGCCACCAAGAAAGAATTAGCGGAAACTTCTTCATCTGTCCATCCGCTGAATAAAGAGTCTTGTACGATGGACAGATACGGGAAGCGCATGTTTTCTTCTGTAACCTTTACACTCAGGTCACTGAACTATTTGTCCCACTTTACAAGGCTTCAAAGGGATCTCCTCAAGGAGTGGAGATACCTTACAAGATCCTACAGCTGTGGGAGCCTAGGACAAGGCAGCTTCTCAGCTTGTGACCTTGACATCAGTGGTTAACTCCTCCATGTGGCTCATTTCTTTTGTAGCTGATGGGGCGAGCAGGGCAGCAGGCACATGGGTACCCTTACGCAGACACTCCTGGATGCACCTTTGTCATTTTGCGGAGCCCTTCAAGTCTTCCTTTACCAATGCCCCCTTTGACAGCTCATCCCTGTTCGGACCTCAGGTAAAATAAACTCTTACCAGGTGTGAACAGGATGGCACAACTCTGTCTGCCATGGGAATACATTTTTCTGCCTATCCTAAAGGCCAGAAGAGTGGGAAAATGTGGTTCCGGAAATCCCAGGGAGCTTCGCCTGACACACGTGGAGATTTTTCCCCCAGGGGCAGAGGTGGAAATAATGTAAGACACTGACCTCGCGTTGGGGGGGTCTGCAGAATCAGGGTGAGATACCTTCTCTGGTAAGGCCCTTCCAGCGCTCCTGAAGGGAGGCCCGACTGTCCGACTCCGGAGACAGTTGGGGGGGAGATTATCCTTGTACCCAAAAGCCTGGCAGACAATCACAGAAGATACATGGGTACTATCCATAATATCCGGAGGTTACAATATCCCCTTCTCCCAACTTCCCCTGTCAAAAAGACAATACTCTATCCCAGATGTTCCACCCAGTAATAGGGATCAAGCAAACCTAGAGGTTCAAAAGTTGCTAAGAAAAAGGGTCATCCAGGAAGTCCCTGCAGACCAAATCGTATCCAGAACTTAAGAAAACAGGGGACTGGAGACCCATTTTGGATCTCAGCAGACTGAACAAGTCAGTCAAGAAAACAAAGTTCCGGATGGTATCACTGCAGTCCATTCTTCCCTTTCTGGGACAGGACAATTGGATGTGCTCTATCGATCTCCAGGATGCGTACTACCACATAAAAATGGACAGATGGTCAAGGAGATACCTATGCTTCCCGCTATGAGTCAGTCACTATCAGTTCAGAGCTCTGCCCTTTGGTCTTACCACAACCCCCAGGGTGTTCATCAAATGCATGGCAGTAGTTGTGGCTCACCTGAGGCGTCAAGGATTCCGGGTGTTTCCATATCTAGATGACTGGCTCCTTACTGCCACCACCGAGCATCAACTAATCAGAGCAAGGAAATCCACAATCCACTCTTGTTCTCAACTTGGGATCACAATAAACTATGAAAAATCTGCCTTGTTGCCTTGTCAATATATTACCTTTATCGGGCAGATTTAGACACAAGGGCCATGATAGCAAAGCTGCCTCAAGAAAGAGTATTAACAATCCATCGCCAAGTTGTCATGCTGTTCAAACAAAAGAGAATTCAAGCAAGATTTGTCCTCAAGGTCTTGGGTTCTATGGTGGCGGCAACCACTCTGGTCCCTATGGCTCGCTTCCACATGAGAGTTCTACAGTGGCTTCTATTTGCACAATGGTCATTCCAGGATTTACCCATGTCACATCAGATTCTGATCATAGAATACTGCAAAAGGCATCTAGAGTGTTGGCTTCACTCCCCTATGGTGACAATAGGCAGGCCGTTTCTACCCCCCCAACCGGTAGCCAAAGTGACCATGGACGCTTCCCAGATAGGATGGGTGGGGGGCATTATCTGGGACAGACTGTTCAAGGGACTTGGCAGGAACACGAGTACTACTTGCACATCAATGCCCTGGAGATAAGAGCGGTGCTCCTGGCGTTGCAAGCACTTCAGGGCTGTCTACCTACAGGGACTATAGCAATCCAGATGGGACAATATGTTGGTAGTATGGTACATCAACAAACAGGGTGGAACCAGGTCTTACCCCTTGTTTCGAGAGGCTCTATGAGTTTGGCGATGGGCGATGTCTTCCCAATGCTTTCTGGTTGCAATGCACATCCCGGGGAAATCCAACGTGATAGCGGACAAGCTCAGCCAGGCTATCCTGATGCCCCATGAGTGGTCCCTGAACAGGAAGTTGCGGACTTGATTTTTCACAAATGAGGCCAGCCATGCTATGATCTGTTTGCCACCCCCCTCAACAACAAATGCAGCAGCTACTTTGCCCTAGTCCCACCACCGGGACAGTCAGCCAGGGAAGCACTTGTTTACGATTGGCCCCCGGGACTACTTTACACCTTTACACCTGATCCCCAAGGTTCTTCACAAAGCACAGTCATTGGGTTGCAAATTAATCCTCATTGCCCCTTACAGGGCTCGTCAAATATAGTTCCCATTCCTTTGGCCTCACCTGCAAGGAGAGCCTTGGATCCTGGACCCCGTGCCAGCTCTTTTGAGGCATCAGTCGGGGGCTCACCATCCTTCGATTCAAACTCTCAAGCTCACAGCTTGGTTTCTCCACTTCTGGGCTTAGCCAGGCTTCCTGATGTTTCTCCAGCAGTTCAACGCATTTTGATTTCCTCCCATAAGCCCACTACTAGGAGACTTTATGCTAGTAAATGGAAGAGGTTCTCTTGTTGGGCAGGCAAAAATCAGGTTGATCCCTTTACTGCTCCCATTTTTAAGATTCTTGAATTTCTTGCTGAAATCTTTGACCAAGGCGCAGCTGCAGCTACTATCCCAGTTCAGTTTGCTGCGATTTCTAATTTCCATATGGGAGAAATGGGTTCCAATATCATGTCCCATAGGTTATGCAAGGCATTCCTAAGCGGTACTACCCTATTAAGACCTCCGATAAGAGACCCTCCCCCCAGGAATCTAAATTTAGTTTTAGACACTCTGATTCTTCCTGTCTTCGAACCATCTGCTTCTTGTCCGCTCAAATTTCTGACTTGGAAGACCATTTTCTTGGTTGCAATTACCTCAGCTAGAAGGGTTTCAGAATTACAGGCCTTATCTATTTGTCCCCCATACTTGATTTTCCATAAAGATCGTGTTTCTCTCAGAACCAACCCCCCCTTCTTACCCAAGGTATGTTCTGATTACAATTTGAATCAATCCATAGAGCTTCCTGTGTTCTTCCCCAATCATGGCAAGAAGGCAGAGTATAAGCTTCATCAATTGGACGGTCATAGAGAGTTACATTTCTATTTACACAGGACCAAGGACTTTAGAAAATCTGACCATTTCATATCCTTTGCTGACAATAGAAGAGGTTGTGCAGTCTCAAAGGTGACTTTATCAAAGTGGCTTTCAGACACTATAAAACATGTCTACGAGTTGCGTAAACAAAAACTTCCAGGGAAAATTAAAGGGCACTCAACAAGAGCCTTGTCTAACTCTATTGCCTTTCAAGCCAGATTGCCTTTGGATTTGATCTGTGCAGCAGCTACTTTTGCTAATCCTCATATCTTTATCACTCATTACAAAGTAGATGTGGCCTCCTGGAACAGGGCATCCTTTGGTTCCACGGTCCTGAAGAGTGATTTTCCAGTGAGCCACCCAAGAATCAGGTGCTGGGGACGCTGTCCCGAACAGCAAGAACAAAGGCGAGATATGGACAATATAACATAAAGAAGTTATGTACTCATCATAAAGTTCCATGTTTGTTGTCCTTGATCTCGCCTTCTTTCTTGCGTCCCCCCTCCTTCCCTCTTCCTGTGGGATTGAGAGAAATCCCTTGTTTTATTGGTTATACTGGCTGGGATTCCTTTATACCATACTTTATGGTTAGTCTCAGTCTACTACTATTACTATTGTGGAGGGGTCACACCTTTATATGTAGGTGTCATCGGATATGTAGAGTAGAGTATATCTTTTGTCTGTTTATATAGTCTAGTGTTGGGTTATCACAAACAAGATGTGGGTAACTACTGCTAAGCATGCTGGGACAGGGGCTAGCCTCGAGCCAGTAAAAGCTCTCAAGCTATAGTATACGGCTGATTCGGAGCGGAGGATGGGTTCTGAACCCAAACAGCAAGAAGGAAGGTGAGATCAAGGGCAAGAAACATGGAACGTTATGGTGAGTACATAACTTTTTAGTTACTTGATATCTGTTTTGATCTCTCTATAATTTTAGCAATTTGTAATAATTTGTTATTTGGATAAATTAGAGTCCTACTGTATTTTAACTTGAATTTGTCAGGTCTAAAATTAATGTATCAATCTGTGGTAGGATGTTATAAGTCTTGTGTTGCAAAGAACAAAATACAGGGGTTTAGTAGATGATTTTTCAAGAATTTAATGGTTGCATTTTTAACATAATGTAATGGGTGCTTGAAATGTAGTTGTGGCTATTTAAGGCAAGACATTTGGGGTATTCTCATCTTTAACCTGATCTCTAGTTAGGTTTAATATAGTTATAAGAATAGGCTGTACAAAAGGGGGAGTAAAGTTTATTGGAAGTTTTCACTTCCAGGTAACTAATGTAGGTGGTGTTTAAAGATTAACACTAACTAGATGGCAGAGAAAGGAGAACAGAATGTTTTTTTTTCTTGTTTATTTCCCATACTCCCATTTATACCATTGTAATAGATGAGTAAGACCTTGTGATCCATCCAACTGCTGTGAAAATATTCCCACATGTCATACTGCAGTATATGCAGTTATCCAATTTGTACTGCATACAGGTTTTGGAGCAGACTTTACAAAATAAAAATCTAGACATCTTAATAAAAATCTTAAGGGAAGTTCTGTTATGGGGATGCTTCAATTGCATTTTGGAGAAATAACTTGCAAGTGCATTTATAGATCCTAGAATCACCGCTTTGATCAAAGCATTAAAAAATATTTAGTTTGAGACTAGGTTCCATTCTCGGCTGGAGCGCCTTCTGTGTGGAGTCTGCATGTCCTCCCTGCGGTCGAGTGGCATTTGAAAGACATGCGTGAATGGGCGTGCCTTTGTTGAAGGCTGGGTGTCGGGCTGGCACCTCGGCACCATAAAAATCGACTGCCAATCATTAGTGGACCAGAGTTCCGCAGTGGCGACCCCTAACGGGGAAAAGCCGAAAGAAAACAACAACTGAAAAGAGTGCAGAACGTAAATATTTAAATTTCACATAATGTTTTCATGTTTCTCAATAAAGTCACATAGATTTCTGGTGTTTAAGGAAAGTACAGTTTTGTACCTACCATAAATGTAGATGTCCGATAGGTATGCATCTGCAGTCATAACATATGGGTGGGTTGTCCCTCAGGCAGCCCCCTTGTCGACCATTCCAAAGTCTGGGTCTGGCCTCGGCTGATCTGAGTCTTTTCTCCCCGGCGTCCAGAGCTTGGGGGTATAAGCATCAGCCCGCCATTTATTTTCTGTGTTCTTGCCATGCCCGGTGCCCAGGGGCGCCTCTAGGAAGCAAAAATTAGTAAAATGTAATTAAATTCCAAACAGTACAATATATATATATATATATATATATATATATATATATATATATATATATATATATACATATACAAATAAACCAAAATACTGAGATAGATTCCCTGAAAGGGTAGCAGAGAGGGTAAGCACTGGGAAGGGAGGTGAGGGGAATGGAGGTGACATCTACAGCAGATGACACCATATACGGCTACATTTTATGGTATACTAACAGGATTGCAGTCATAACATTAGCCTAGCAACATAGGTAGCCTATACTAGGAGGGAGGAAATTACCTAAGAACTAGGAGGGAGGCAAAGATCTAGAAAATTGCAGTTAAGATCCTGTAAAACTGCAGTTGCAAAACCTGCTCAGATTGGAGCATAAGGTAAATGTATGTACGGCTTCCAAATGTCATGAAAAATGCCTAAGTAGCAGCTTCTAAAGCCACCTGGGTGTGGCTGTCTGTAATGTGGGAGGCCTGGTATTGTGAGGGCTGAACTGTCTTCAACTAAAATTTAGTCCAAAACCAAGTAGCAAATCCATTTTTTGAAATTTTTTGCCTAAAATTGCTTTTCATGGCATTCCAGTTGCATTTTACTCTGGTTTCCCGTTACTGGTTTGGTTTTCAGTTTCTGTCTGTGTTGTGTAGTTTTTAATTGTGTACATCCAAGGTGTGCAATAGCTTTGGGTGTGCGTTGGTAACAAATGAGTGTGTTGGTTCAAGGATACCCTGGATACCACCTTTGGGATACCACCTTTTAGGGAAAGACAGACGACCTCGTGGACAATGAAACCCAAGGAAAGAAAAGGTTGCCATTAGTGCCCTGCCTGTAGGGTGCTCTTCTTGCTGAAGTGATTGCCAGAAGAAAGGCTTTTTGCAAGATAAGAACTGTAGTAAAAGCTAATGCTGATAAGGAAAGGGGTTAGTGTTAATTAATGTTGCTAGTTCAAGGGGTCTATTTGTTAAGCAGAGGGGGTAGGTTGGAGTTTTACATTTTGATCCTCTAAAATTGTCTACTATTTTGTGAGAGAAGATAGGAATTGTCCATGTTGTACTCTGCTGAAAAGAGAGGAGAGTCTTCTTAATGGAAGAATAGGACGCATGCCATTGTGAAACAGTTCTGCTAAAATAGTCTTCTAGTGTGCTTTATAAACAGTCCATTGTGTTCTGTACCCTGCTATGTATGATCTAAAATGTGCTATCTTCGCTAGTATGCTTTCCAGATTGAGATGTCTGCCAGGAGAGCAGGGATGTTTTTCCCTGTACCCTCTGAGATACAGCAGGATAATGTTGTTTTAAACAATTTTAAAGACAGTTTGGTTGCAGTTTGGAACAGTTTGGTTTGTGGTTATTCTGCTAGGAAGTGCAGGCCCTAGGGTTGAGAGGCGTTAGGCGAAATTCCTGAAGCCTGCAAATGTGCAATTACTGATGCCAGGCATTTTTAGCCATACTCTGGGCGCGGCCAAGCCAAAGGGCAATGCTGAGATTGATAATAATGCTCTGCATGCATCAAGAAATCTGAGGTGTCTTCTCTGGTATAATGGGTGCAGGTAGTATGCCTCCTTGAGATCTGGAGTCCCTGGTCACGCAACAAAAAAACTTGGTGTTTTGAAAGAAGCTGGCTGTAGGGTCAGCATTTTGAATTTTTGCAATGAGATATATGTTTAGTGTTGACAAGTCGAAATGAGGCGCCTCCATTCTTTTCTTGGTACAAGGGGGGCGGTCATAGAGTAAAATCTTTTGCTTGCATCATGGGGAGTAAATTGTTGATTTGTCCTTTTTAATGCAAAGTTGTTGTTTTCTTTGTTAAAATGCATTTTTGATTTTTAGAAATAAAGCAGTCCCTAGGGTGCTTAGGCGGAATCAGTGTCAAGCCATTGGAATCAGAGTCCAAGTCATTGGTTTTGTCCTAGAAGTGGTTGTGTGCTGCGTTGAGCGGCTACTCTTGACGTTGGCAGGCTGCCAGCCATTGGCCCTCCTGTGCCTGATTGACCTTCCTCTGCCCTCTGCCTCTTGGGTTCCTGCTTCTGCCCCTCTGTGCCTAGAGGAAAAGACCGAATTTGAACCAGCAGAAAATCCTTTACTGTCGAGGTTGAAAGCGAAGGACATCTAATATCCCACTCTGACAGATTTATGGTTATTTCATATCCATTATCAGACCAGAATGTTTTGCATTTAGTCTGACCATAAACTACAAACAAGAATTTATAATATAAATAATAACATCAGACATGACAAAATTTAAAGAATGGATAAATTAATAAGTATGAAAAATTAAAAGGATTTGTTAATAATTGATAAAGAGGAAGTTTGTGAAATGAAGGTTATATACTTAACCACAACACTGGATCCTTTTCATCCTAGTTCATCCAATACAACTACTGGAATCAGAGCAACTTGTTGGATGTAATATGGCCACTTGCCAGTGCTCCCTGCCTCTTACGCCTTTAATTTCTTCCTTCCCAAAAATGCCTTGGGCCCTTCCTAGTTTCAGATCGAGTATGCCAAGTACAGAAAATAACCAAAGGCTGTACATCTGTGATATGCAGCAACAACAAGGAGGAGTGAGGTCTGACTCTTGCACTTTTGGTACAGTATCGTATCAGATGTCTAGGATGAAACAGATCCAGAGTTATGGTAAGAAGAAAACTTCCATTTCCTATATCATCTATTTGCTTAACCTAACTACTGGGCAGAATCTCAGCCTACCTTCTTTTTGGTGGCATCATGACAGGATACCTTTCAGAAGTGAGGCTGCAGAGGAAGCTCTTGATCTGGATATCATATCTAATTAATAATGCTTAGCAAAGGTATGTAATTATGATCATGCTGCTGCAGCACAGACTCCTTCCATCAAGGAATTTCTGAAACATGCAGTGGCTGGTGTAATGGAATTAACATTTGGCTTAGAAGGAAGGTTGCTATTTGTTTGAGTAAATAAACAAAGGTAAAGCAATCAAATAACCATCAAAACAAGGTTTGCTTAGAAATCTTTCTCCCCCCATCCTGCTTTGAGGGAATGAAATGAATAACTGGGAGTCTTTCTTAAATGTAATGGTTCTGTAAAGATAGAACCTCAGTTGTTTATGAACATCCAGTGCGTGCAACAGATATTCTTCTCTATTTGAATAATTGAGAAAGAAAACCAGTAGATTAATCAGTTAGTTCAAATTAGACTCTGTTGCTATCTTCTGTTTAAAAGAAAGGTTTGTTCTTAAAGTAACCATATCTTTATGGAAAATTAAATAAAGTGACATAGATGACAATGCATGGAGTTCAGGTATTATTCTGGCAGAACTAGTAGCAACCACAAATAAGGATTTTCATGATAGAAATTTCAAATCCTCTAAAGAGGGTGGTTAAGATGGAGGTCTTGTTAGAACCTCAAGTACAAAACTGAGATCCCAAGGATCATGGATCCTTGATAGGAGGATACAAGAGAAACAGTCCTTTAAGGAAGGCTTTATGAGAGGCTAATTAATGACTTTAGGAACCATGTTTTAAACTAGAAATGGATGCCAATTACACTTTTATGTTAGAATAGCTAGAGACACCCTCATAAAGAGCAGAGAGAGAGAAAGCATGGGAGTTGGGATAGGGAATCAGCAAAAGGCTCCATATTCTTATTAATAGCCCAAAAGTAACATTTCTTCCATTTACCATTTTAGAACTTATGAGCAGATGACATCTTGGAAGCTGACATGATATGAATTACTGTCTTGGAAAATGAAGGGTCCTTGGCCATTATTGGAATTGGAGATACCATGTGGTAAGCCTAAGGTTGTGAAGACCCAGGTGAAGCTGCCTGGAGGGATGAGAAAGAAAATCAGGATCTGGGTGTAGGAGCCAGGGAGCTTTCTTTAGGTGAGGCCTGAAAAAGGACAGCCAGATTTGCCTGGGCCACAGGTGGGCAATGAGATTCACTGTTGATTTGCAAGTCAAAGCTTTCTGAAGGGATTTGGAAATAAGGAGAAAAGGCATACAGAAAACCAGGGGGGCCACTAACAGACTAGAACATGTGACTGCCTCTCTGGGAGTATCACAGCAAAGTAGCTGCTGCATTTGCTGTTGGTGGGGGAGGCAAAGAAATTGCAGCAAGGCTGGCCCTGATGACCTGAAAATCTGCTGAACTCTGAACAATTGAGGGGCCACTTATGAGACATAAGAATAGATCTGATATTGTTACTCCTCGTTCATTCCTTAAATATGGGTATCGGTTCCGAGCTCAGAACCGAGCCGACCATTTTCCAAGCTGGTGTCAGTTTCAAACTCTTGAGCTAAACTCTTACCCACAATTCCCCTCTCCCTGTTACCTCAGATTTCATTTGCCGCATTGCCATCCGGTCATGTCAAGCTACTTCTCTTGAGCTAAGTACAGTCAATTGTTGTTTAATTGCTTTACAAATTACTTTTCTGTCAGAAAAGTTGATATTTTATTGTCTCTTGCCCTATCGCATCTAGCGTTCATAATTTCCTCTGGTTCTTTTTTTCTGTCCTTTACTTACCCTTTTTACAGTGAGGTAATTTCTTCTTAGCATCGTTGGTAATCCCTTTCCTTTTCTCTTTCATACCTTCAGGTACTCTCTTGTACCATTGTTGGTACTTTTCTATTTATTAATATGGCAGATAAAAAGGGTAGTCCGGGGTTTAAGCGGTTTTCTGATTGTGGACACAAACTGCCTACTTCTGATGCACACTCTTTGTGTTTATTGTTTGGAAGCTTCCCATTTATCTCTTGAACCACCTTGTAATATATATGAAAATTTTTCTAATAGAACTTTATTAGAAAGGAAAAAATAAACTGTTACTGAAGGGACTTCTAAAATTTCCCTTTTCAGAGGCTATTTCTGGGCCAGAGGTCTCAACCCCTCCTAAAGCCCATAAGAAAATAGATGTTTCTACTAAAGCTAAATCCTTGCCTTCATCCCCGGCTGGGGACTCTCACCAACCAAAATCTAAAAAGGCTAAACTTTCGGCTACAGAGCTCTCTGTCACCCCCAGTGCTTTTGGTGCCCAGACCTTCGGCACCGAGGCCTTTGGTTCCACTAGAGATTTTGGCTCCGTCCTTTCCTGCAGCCTTCTACACATAAGCACCAAGGGGCTCCTCGGTTCAGATCTTTACCATTGTATCGGCACCGACCGTCCAGTTGGCGCAGACCTTGGCCGCGTCGTCTCAGAGATCTTCCTCAGAACCGAGGCCTTTATTAATGACTCCAGTTTTGTCGGTTCCAGTTTTGGCACCGGCAACCACTTTGGCACCGATCCCTGTGTCTGTGGAGACAGTCACATCAGCACTGATGATTTCTTCGGTGCAGACTGCAGTAGTTCATTCTTTCTCAGCACCGTTGTCCTCGGTGCGATCAGATGAGATGGGCACCGAGTCTGCCTCCTTTGTGGACAGGCCTGTTTCTCCCTCAGTCTCTGTGAGGTCCACTAGAAGTCTTTCTGAACATGATGTGTTGGGTCTTGTGGACCAGACATTCTTGGCCAGAGGAATTCCACCCCCAAGAACTATCCTTCCTTGGGAGGTGATAACCCATCTCCAAAGACACCTTCTTATTTTCCTCCTTCATTGCCTTTGAAGTCCATGGATATAGTACAGTCTTTCCCTTCTGTGGTTCCCTTTATAGATCTCATTAAGGAACCGCAGTTGCCTTCATGGCAGGAAAGTTTTGCTACGACCCAGGATGTCAGTTGTGAGACGCATAGTTTGCTGCTCCACAGCCATTCAGGGACTCCCGAGTTGGCAGGCTGTCCCACTTAGGGGTGGCGTGCCCCCTGTCCTTGACATACACTCCTCTCTAGGTGGAACAGCCTTCCAACTGATGGAGAAGGCTTTCGCTGCTGCTGGCGATACCGGACTGTGTATACCTCCACCCTTCTCTGGTACACTGGTTTTACAAGTCGCACCTAGTGGTCACCGGGTGCAAGGGCCTCAGGACATATTCCCTCAGGAATCCACTTTTCCGTTGTCTTCCCCAGCTTCTCCTGCTGAGGAGGTACACTGGAAAAGTTCATGTAAGAGGAAGCACATGAACTCCACAAAGGAGTCTCTCACCGAAGACACAGATTTCGATGAGGGGGAAGGATCCCCTAGGTCACCCTCTGAGGTATCCTTTGGCGATATCCTTGAAATCCTGAAACAGAGAGGTGACTGGCAGCCCTCTAATCCGACCCCTGAGGAATCTGTTTCTCTGCAGGCTTTTCGTGCCCGGCACCCTACCTCCTGGGTTACTCCACCTGCCGATGAATTTGTCATGTTCATCGTGCAGCATGCATGGAAGGCCCGTGATACTGTTGAAGCTATTTCCCAGAGGCCAGATACGATCTTGTCCCCTCCTGCTTCAGACCCCCATTGGTCCAAAGGTCTTCCTGTAGATGCTTTGGTGGTGGCCGCAACAAAAAAGGGTCTGGCAGAAGAAGAAAGCCAGACTGTCCATCCACCTAACAGAAAGTCCCAGGCCCTGGACAGAATAGGGAAGCACTTTTGCTTCAGTGACCTTTGCTATCAGGTCCCTGAATTATATGGCACATTTTACCAGGCTTCAAAGGGATCTGGTTTCTGAGCTCTCTGAAACCTTGGCTGGTGCAGTGTCTGATGAGGTCTGTGACAAAGTGGCCTCTCAGCTGGCTACCATTGAGTCTGTATCTAACTCTTCTGTGCGATTGATATTTCACACATCAGAAGGAGCAGCTAGAGTGGCGGGTTCAGCTGCGGTCTTGAGACGACACTCCTGGATGCGCTTGTGCAACTTTGCGGAACCTTTTAAGTCTTCCTTCCTAAATGCCCCCATTGAGCCCTCCTCATTGTTTGGGCCCAAAGTTAAAAGCACACTGGCCAGATGAGAACAAGACGGTAAGACACTTTCTGCCATAAGTGTCTGTTTTTCTTCCCCTCAATGTGCTTTCTCCCAAACCCAAAAGAGTGGGAAGATATGGTTCAAGAAATCAGGGTCCTTTCCGTGACACACAGGCCGAGTTCTCCCCCAGAGGCAGAGGGGGAAACTCACAGGAAAGATGCCCCTTTTGGGGCAGAGGGGGACCGCGTAACCTTGGTTCCAGGAATTCTTTCCCTGGTCAATCCTACCAGCGCTCCTGAAGAACGGCCCAACTCCTCTACCATTAGAGTTCATTTGGCTGCAATTTCTAATTTTCATGAGGGTGTTCAAGATTCCTCTCTTATGTCCCATAAATTGTGCAAGACTTTCATAAAAGGTGTGAATCATCTGAAGCCACCTTTTAGAGAACCTATTCAACCATGGGATTTATCACTAGTTCAGTGGCACCTTTTGAACCAGCCTTTTCTTGCGACCTCAAGTATTTGTCATTGAAAACCTTGTTTCTGGTCGCTATTACTTCTGCCAGACATATTTCTGAACTTCAAGCTTTATGTATCAAGAGTCCATACTTGATTTTTCATAGAGATAGTGTCTCTGAGAACTAATCCATCTTTTCTGCCTAAAGTGATCTCTGAAATGTCCATTAATCAAGTCATTAAATTGCCAGTTTTCTTTCCCAACCATTTAAACAGAGGAGAGTATTTCCTACATACCCTTGATATACCCAGGCAAATCCGTTTTTACCTCAACAGGACTAAACCTTTTCATAAATCTGACCAGTTATTCTTTGCCTTTTCTGGATCTAGATTAGGATCGGCTGTTGCCAAGGTCACATTAGCTAGATGGTTGAAGGACTGTGTGACCTTTATTTACACACAAAGTAATATCTCGTTGCCTACTACCATGAAAGCTCATTCAACTAGGTCGATGGCAACTTCTGCTGCCTTCCATGCCAGAGCTTCTTTACATGATATCTGTGCAGCCGCAACTTGGGCTATGCCTCATACCTTCATCAATCATTAGAAATTGGATTTGCCAGGGGAAGAGCATCTTTTGGTTCTATGGTGCTCAGGAATGTCCTTCCATGAGAGCCTCCCAGGAATAGAGGTAGCTGGGGACTCTGTCCCATACATGAGGAATGGATGAGGATTAACAATATCAGATAAAGAAGTTATGTCTTACCATAACTTTCCATCTGTATTGTTGATCCTCATTCAGTCATTACGACCCTCCCTCCTTTCCCCTCCTGTGGTTTCTAGTGGATCTCACCATCCAGTTCTCTTAGGTTATTTGACCAGAGGTAGACTCTACCTTCTTTAACTTGCAAACTCAATCTGAGGTAACAGGGAGAGGGGAATTGTGGGTAAGAGTTTAGCTCGAGAGTTTGAAGCTGACGCGAGCTTGGAAAGAGGCCGGCTCTGTTCCGAGCTCTGAACCGATATCCATATGTAATGACTGAAACGAGGATCAACAATACAGATGGAACGTTATGGTAAGACATAACTTCTTTTTCTGCTGAGCCTGTCTGCTAGGTAGTTGACTCTCCTCTGAATGTGTGTGGTGCAACTTGAAAGTGATGTAGATCTATTACGAATTGCCATACAATCATTGGCTCCCTGGAAATGTGGTAGGATTTGGTTCCTCTCTACTTGCTGATGTACAAAAAGACTGCAATATAAAGAGATTGTGTTTATACTAAAATTTAATACTTTAGCACCTAACAGACTTAATCATACTCTTAACTGGCAATTTTTTAATTATTTTAACTGGTGGTGCTATACATGCATTGTCTGTGGTTGTGTCTTTTATTTTCCTTTGAAGGTTTGTTAGCAGAGGTGTTAGGAGAATAAAGCATCTTGTGTTTGGAATTTGTTTTTCTTAATTGACATATTGTCTGTTTCAGTGGAAATAGGACTTGGAATTCCTGCAACAGTAACAGAACCACTCCCACCCATCTCTAGGTATTGATGCAAAGGTCTGCTTCTTTGACAGTCCTCCTGTTGAAATACACCCCCACGCGAGAGTGGAGGCATCCATGTTTAGCATTGCTGTTAGGGCAGGCATTATGAAGGGTCTGCCTAGGTGAACATAAGAGGAATTAAGTCACCACACAAAGTAAGTTCTGCACGTTAGAGTTATGAATTGGCAAGTCAGCAGATCTGACAGCTGGGACCACTGTGCTGCAAGCAACCACTGGAGGATTGTCGTGTGATGCAAAGCATGAAGTATCATCATGATGCCTCTAATGCTTTAAAAAACAATGATAATGGAGGGCAATTTATTTGTAAGAGAAGCACAGATATTTTGATGGACAAAACTCTTTCTACAGGAAGACTTATTGAGCATTTTCTTGTGTCTGGATAACAATCAATTAACTTGATATTTTGTGTAGGTAGAAGACATGATTTGTTGAGATTGACAGAGATACCAAACGATAGGCAGAGCTGCAAAAAGTAATCTCTGTCTGACTGTAAGGGTTCTGTTTGCAGTGAGGAGCCAATCGTCTAGATATACGAAGATGCACATCCCTTTCAGTTGCAGATGGGCTGTAACTATTGCTTTACACTTGAACACCCAAGGGCTTTTGTGAGACCAAAAATCAAGGCTCTGAAATGGTAGTGACTGGCCTCTAGTTGGAATCGTAAAAATCTTCTGGATTCCTTTGTGATCTTTATATAGCGGTTGACATCCTGAAGGTCTATTGAGTACACCAAATCATTTGACTTGAGACATGGCACCATGACTATTATGAATGAGTGTTATTGATGAAAAAATATAGGCCACTCAGATCCAGAATGGCTTGGGTTTCTTGTTTTTCTTTGGAACTAAAAAGAATCTGAAATCTTCTAACCCTGTCTGGTCTATCAGAACCTCCTGGATGGTTCTTTTTTGACAGAGAATGGAAATCCACTTTTTGTCCATTTTGAACTTATGGTGTGCAACGTCTAGAAGAGGCTGAAATTGAGGGAGATTGGAGAAAGTGAGGCTATCATTTTTATTTTATTTTGTTTTTGTTTACTAGGCTTGTCTTTCAATGACAGCTGGCAGAGAAAAGCTCCAACTGTTTACAAAAGTTTTTAAACTGACATTCAGTAATATATATGAGCAAACGTATATCAACAATTACATATTCATTTGCTAATGAGATTACACTCATGTAGAATACAGGCAAACTGTCACTGTAGATTTTGAACACTAAACATCTGAAAAGGTATAATTATGGATTTCTCAGATAGATACTAGATCATGTGATTAGTGGAGGGAAGGAATTAGGTAGGACAGAAAATGTTAATATTGTAGCTACAAGGTGGTATATAAAGCAGTTTCACTGATATTTATATATATATATATATATATATATATATATATATATATATATATATATATAATTATCAAAAATGTTATATTAGAAGTGTAGAGGTAGGGGATGAGCAGTGTCACTAACTATGAATAGGGATGGGAGATGCTAGTAAAACTACTTAAATATTGGTGAATACAAGTTGTGGGGCATAAGATTCTGAATGATGAGAAACCGTTTTGACGATAATGCAAGATTAAGATAATGGTGGCATTTATCTTGGAGATATACAGGAGCAGATCCACTGATTTGTTAGGTGAAGTTTTAGTTGTGTTTTAAATGAGTTTGCATTTAGAATGGATTTTAATGGTGGTGGGATGTTGTTCTGTATCTTAGCTATACCATTTGAATATAGAGAGTTGCCTGCAGTATTAGATGATTTCATTACAGTGACTAGTGATTCTTCTCTATAGGATACGATTATTTTTTGGTGGGGAGATAATGTATGAAGCTGTTAAGTGCTGGATAACTGTCTGACTTGTAAAGTAGCTTGTGTATTGTAGTTAGTTGAGAGAGAGTGATGCAGTGCTAAGCACTTTAATTATTTGACAGCTAGGCGGTGGTGTGTTCTCGTTATAACTTACTGTAAATTTGGCTTTTTTATACTATTGCTTAAGTTGGACAGTAGTGAAACTTGAATGTTAATGAAGATTGGGGCAGCATAGAGGACAGATGGCAGTAAGAAAGCAGAAGCTAATACATCCTTTGGCTATGTCAGTGAGATATGCTTTTACTCTGAGTAATGTACCTAGTCCTTGACGAATTTCTAACCATGTGTGGTACATTAATTTTGTGTGATTTACTTGTTTTATCATGATGATGTTGCTAGATACTGTGGTGAGTAATGTTGTGGTAGAGATGTGTTTTGGGGTAAACATCAGTAATTTAGTTTTGGGGGTTAGTAGTAGTTGTGAATTATTTAGCCATGTTTCAAGTATTAAGGATTGTTATGTAAGGTCTTGGAGATGAGAGAGATTTAGTTGAGGAGATTAGGGTCAAGTCATCAGGGTGTTGAAGTAGGGTAGCACTTATGTAGCAGTGTAGAGATCATTGACGAATATGTTGAAAAAATATTGGGCCTAGTATTGATCCTTGTGGGACGCCAATAGCTGGCTAGAGGAAGGTGGCAAAATCATTTTTCCATTTCACTGCTCATGCTCTGTTTGAGAGATAGATATGTGAAGAGCTGGTGAGCCCTAAGGATGAGTTTGTGCAAGTGTTTCTGGTGGAAGACAGTATCAGAACCTTTTGATAAGTCTAGAAAGATGGTGCACACCAAGCTTCCAACATTTCTATGGATGGTGGCAGTATTAACCAAATTCAGCAAAGCAGTAATTCTCTGATGAGGATGGAATCCATGTTGGATTGAAGACTGAAATTGGTTATTAGTTGAAAAGTTGTGTATGAATACATTTTTCTAATATTTTTATAGGGGCAATATGTTGGCAGTTGGTCTATAGTTTGAAAGATCTGTATTAATTCCACCTTTTTTTAGTGGAATACTTAAAGATTTTTTCCATAGTAAAGGGACTTTATTTTCAGATATGGATTGATTTATCAGAACTGAAACTGCTTGTGCAATAGCCTCAGCTGATACTTTTAAGATATTCGTCAAGAAGACTGTCAGGGGCAGTTGTAATGGGCTTTAATTTTTTGAGGTATTTTTTGATGGTAACTGTAGGAAATGGTTGGAAGGAAAAATGTTAAAGGACGTTATTTGATTGAGTAGGGACATCAATATCTTGATTAATCATCTGGTTCATTAATGACTGAACAGTATGTATAAAGCGGTTATCGAATCGGTTAGCTTACAGTATCCTTTTGTTTTTGTGTGTTTGGTGTAGGCAGTGTAGCTTGTCCTAGATTTAAAAGTTTATTGATGGAGGCCAAAAACAGTTTTGGATTATTAGTGTGTATGCTTTGGCTGAGCAATAGGCTTTCCTTATCTCTTGTGATACTTTGTTTTCTTAGTTGCCTATATGCCATTAAAGTGGGAGCTGTTTTTTTATCCAGACCTGCCATGCTTTTTCTCTGTTTCATGAGTTGTGTAGTTGCTAAAGATTACCATAGGGCAGGTTTGGTTTTGACTCTCTCTTTATTCTGAGGGGGCAGCAGTGTTTAGAACACCTATGAAGATTTTATTGAATCTGAAGAGACAGCACTGAGTATGGGGAGAGTCTGTAGTGACGCCAAGTTAAGGAGATGTAGTGCATTATTTAAACGTGTCTTCATGAAAAGTAATAAATTAGGCTGTAATGATTTGTTGTTGGGCCATTCCTTTGGTACATTATAGTATAGTTTGTAAGTGATCACTTAGGTTGTATTACATAATTCCATGGGATGACATTTTATTTGAAGAGGATATTAAGAGTCAGTCAGAGGTTGATTGTCTGGCTTGTAGCTTTGTTATATCTACTACATGTGATTATAAGTGGGGTAAACTTGTAAAGATGTATACTGATTCGATTTTCACACTCTATGCTTGGCCAATCTTTATTAACATCACCTAATAATATGGTTTCATAGAGGATATTTGAGGTGGCCCAGAAAAGAATATCTTCCAAGTGTTTTAAGTACTGTTACATTGAGTATGAAAATACTCAATATTGTGATTGCCTTGTAAGTGTTTAGTTTTAGTGTGGAAACAGGTCATACTCTATTTGCAGACTAGCCAGGTTATCTTGGGAAATAGCTTCAGAGCACATACTCACTCTACAGGCATCCTACATTATGTCAGACCAAAATTGTATGGCAGACAAACTAAGCAGGACCAGGGCAGACCCTCACGAATGAAAAGTAGATCAAGGGGTCTTCCACAATTTGATCCATCTGTGTGGAGTCCCTCAGGTAGATCTCTCTGCCTCCTCTCTGAACAATCAACTGCCAAGATTCTGTTCCAGAACTCCATGCATGAAGGCCTGGAAAACAGATGCTTTTTCTTTTCCATGGACAGGAATATTCCTGTATGCTTTTCCACAATTTCAGCTAATATCCACGGTATTTCTGAAGATTCAAATGGGATCTCCCAAGATCACTATGGTGACTCTTTTCCTGGCCCAGGCAAAAGCGATTCTCCCTTTTTTTTTTTTAGAAGTAACAAGGGGAAATTACAACAAGCTTCCTCACAGACTTGGATGTACTCACGCAAGAATGGGGTTGTTTGATATGGGTCTATATTACGTGATCGAATGATCACAATAGCAAACGCTCTAAAGAGCGAATATGCTGCATATCAAAACCATTATTGTGGGGGGCACAGCCCCCAAATACATACAGCAATTCAGAGATTGCACTACAGTGAGGAAAGGGCAAATATTCTGTTCTTCACTGTAATGCAATCCCACAAAAAGCACTTTGATGTGCTGCATTTTCGCTCTTTAGAGTGTTCACTATTGTGATCATTCAATCACGTAATGTAGACCCGTTTGATACACCCCAACACCAGTCAACTTCAACTGCCTGCCTGGTTGATAGGGTCTTAATTCCTTTTAGGCACCTGTTTACTGAGAATGTGCATCAGGTACTAATGGAGGCAAGAAAGCCTGTTATAGCAAAATCGTATATTAGGAAATGAAAAAAGGTTTTCTAGTTAGTACCAACAACATAACCAACACCCATTCAGGGCTAATTCTCTAGTTCTACAATATTTTTGAATTACTATCCTATCGCCTTTCTTATTCCTCTGTCAGGGTTCATTTATCATCCATTTCATCATGTCTGCCCATGGATCCTCCTCATCCAATGCAGTCTCATGTCAAACTGCCCTTGAAAGGGGTTTTGCATAAGAGGCCTCCATGAAAACCGGTGGCCTCTCCTTGAGATCTTAATTTTATGTTACAGAAGCTAACACTTTCTCCATTTGAACCTGCCAATCTGGCTGACTTGAGGTTCTTAACATAGAAAACAATTCTACTGATTGCTCTAACCTCTGCAATGGGCTGCCATGGTGGTGCAGCGGTTAGCGTTGCCGCCTCACAGCAAGACGTTCTCAGGTTCGATTCTCGGCTGGGGTGCCTTCTGTGCGGAGTCTGCATGTCCTCCCTGTGATCGCGTGGGTTTCCTCCGGGTGCTCCAGTTTCCTCCCACATCCCAAAGACATGCTGTAGGTGGATTGGACACTCTAAATTGGCCCTAGGTGTGAGTGTGTGCTTGTGTGTGCCTTCTGTGGAAGGTTGGGCGCCAGGCTGGCAACTTGACAGCGTAAAACTCCACTGCCAATCATGAGCGGACAGGTGATCCACTGTGGCGACCCCTAACCGGGAAAAAGATGAAAGAAGAAGCTCTAACCTCTGCAAGAAGGGTATCTAAGTTGAACGCTCTTATGGTGAATCAGCCCTATTTCATTTTCCATAGGAACAGGATTTCTTTTAGAACTAATCCTTCCTTTACGCCTAAAGTGGTATTTGAGTTTCCTTTAAGGCAATCAATTTCCCCCTTTTCTTTCCTGAACCTTACAATGGGGGAGAAAGTATGCTCCATATCTTGGCTGTCCACAGACAACTCAGGCTGACAGAACTAAATCTTTCAGTTCTTCAGATCAATTGTTCATTTCTTGTGAAGGTAAGAAGAATCAATCTGTGACAAAGCAGACCATTTCCAAATGGTAATCTAAGGCTGTTGGCTTTTGTTATATTCACCATAACAACACTATTGCATGCTGGGTTAAGGCCCACCCTACTAGGGCCTTGGCTTTGTCTATGGCTTTTTGGAAAGAGTTGCATTTCTAGAAGTATTCTGGAAGTAGTTACTCAGTCCTCTGTACATACTTTACAAAATTCTATAAGCTTGATACTTTGTGTGTGTAGACCAAGCTTTTCTAGGACCATTCTCTTGGACTTTTCTCCTTCCAGCTGACCCACCCGTGAGACTGTGACTTGGCTGTCTGGTCTGGAATCCCTAGTATGCCACCGATTTTTTTCCACGGCACAGTCTACGGTCCGGGTTGCTTTGACAGTTCTGAGCCCTCTCACAGCTCCTTCTCTGGGGGGGGGGCTCATTGGAGCGGGGTGTGACCCCGGTTCCGAGGTTGTCTTTCTTGGTTCTGGGCTCCCATCCCTCTTCAGGCAGGCCTGCCTTTCAGATTATGGAGAGGACGCTAGCCTCAGCAAGCTCACAGTTGGCACCTTAGACATCGGATTGTCATATCTAAAGTGTCCTCTGGTTCGCAGCTGTCACAGTCTACTACATTGGGGCAGCAGGCACAGGAGCAGCAAGACACCCTACTGCAGGGAACTCTCTCTTAGGAGTCCTCTTCAGACCTCCCCCCTCATGAGCCACCCCATCAGAGAACATGCAAGAGGAAGCACACAGATTACCGAGGATACAGACTATGATGAAAGGGAAGGGTCCCAATGGTCACCCCCTGAAGATGTCTCCTTTGAGACATCCTGGAAATCTTAAAGTAGAGGGGTGACTGGAAGCCCACCAACCCTTCCTCCGAGGAGGCTGTCTTCTTGCAGGCTTTCTGTGCCCAAACTTCTACTTCCTGGGTCACCACACCTGCAGATGAGTTGGTCATGCTCATCATGCAATGTGCTTGGAATGCCCCTGACACCATGGAGCCAATCCTCCGGAGACCTGACAAAATACACCCCCCAGAGGATCATTCCCACTGGTCTAAGTGTTTAGTGGTAGATGCTATGGTAGTGTTGGCAGCCACAAAGAAGGAACTCAGAGGAGAGTCCTACTGTCCATCATCCGAACCAAGAGTCTCGGACGTTGGACAGATTAGGGATTATGCTTCAACGACCTTTGCCATATGGTCATTGAATTATTTGGCACATTTTACCCATCTTCAAAGGGACCTAATCACTGAACTCTCAGGAACCGTAGCAGGGGCAGTGTCTGATGAGGTATGTGACAAGGTTGCCTCTCAGCTTGCGACCCTAGAATGTATCTCTAACTCCTCCATGCAGTTGCTAGCACATACAACTGAAGGGGTGGCCAAATCAGCAGGTGTTGTCATGAGACGTCATACCTGGATGCGCTTGCGTGACTTCACTGTCACCTTTACGTCTTCCTTCATCAGCGCTCCCTTTGATGCTTCTTCATTGTTTGGCCCAAAAGTTAAACACGTTAGCCAGGTGTGAAAAGGACAGAAAGAGCCTTTCTGCTGTAGGTGTACGTTTTCCACTCCTCAACGACCCTATTCAGGGAATTGGAGGAGTGGGAAAATGTGGTTCATGAAGTCCAAAGGGCCTTTTCAGGACACATTTGGTAAGTTTTCTCCCTGAGGCAGAGGGGGGAACTCACCAGGAAGATGCCCCTCTCATGGCAGAGGGGGCCTGCATAACCAGGGTTCCAGAGATTCCTTCTCTGGGCAACCCTATCAACGTTCCTGAGGAGCAGTCCGATTGCATATCTCTGGAGGCAGTTGGGGGGAGTTTCTTTCTTCAACACTTGGCCTGGCTCTCAACATCAGATTCTTGGATGCAGAAGATAATTACCAGAGGTTACCATATCCCCTTCGATCTTTATCCAAGGCCACAAAGGTGAAGCCCCGATGTTCCACCCAGTCAGAGGGATGCAGCAGCTTAAGAAATTCAAACGCTGCTTTAAAACAGTTATCCAAACACTCCCCACTAGACAAAATAGGATCCGGATTTTACTCAAGATTCTTTTTAGTGCCAAAGAAGGCGGGACTGAAGGCCTATTCTAGACCTCAGTATCTTGAACAAGTTTGTCCAACGGACAAAATTCCCGGATGGTCATGGTTCAGTCTAGCCTTCTGTTTCTGGCAAAAGACAATTGGATGTCCTCAATAGATCTTCAGGACGTGTATTACCTCATAAAAATGGACAAGCGCTCCAGAAGATACCTCCCCTTCCGGCTGGGAGCCAATCACTACCAATTTCGTACACTGCCCTTTGGTCTCACCACAGCCCCCAGGGTGCTCACCTAATGCATGGCAGTGGTAGCGACTCATCTTAGGCAATGAGGATTCCGGGTGTTTCCATATTTAGATGATTGGCTCCTTACCGTCCTCACCAGGCATCTACTCCTTCACACATTACATCCCATTCTGGAGCTGGCAGGCTTCTTGGCCATCTCAATAAACAAAGAAAAATCAAAAGTAACACCAACTTGAAGCATAGAATTCATCGGAGCAACATCTGACACAAAATCCTGTGTGGTTGCTGTACCTCTTCACAGACTCCAGAGGTTAAGGTCACAGTTCGAGTGATACTGTCTCACAGTCCCAGCTCATTTAGTCTTACAACTACTAGGATCAAAGGTAGCAACAATCACCCTATTTCATCTGACGAGGTTTCACAAGAGGCTGCTTCAATGGCTCCTAGCATCACAATGGTCTTTAACACACCTGATGTTTCATCCAATCTGCATAACAAATCGATGCAAGCAGGATCTGACCTGGTGGATGAAGCCAGAGGAAGAGTTATGGAGTCGCCCCTTTTTACCCTCTCAGCCCAAGGCCGTAGTGACCACGGATGCATCCCTGATGGGGTGGGGGTGGGGATTTCAGGGATAGACAGTACAAGGTACTTGGCCCCTCTTAGAAGCCAATTTGCATATCAATATCCTAGAACTGAGGGCAGTGCTTTTAGCGTTATAAGCATTCCAATCCGTCCTTCTGTTGGGATAGTTGCTTTCCAATCAGACATGTCCGTTGTCTGGTACATCAACAGACAGGGAGAAACCAGATCCTCTCCATTATGTTGGGAAGCCCTAAGAGTATGAGAATGGGCGATCACCTCCAACCGCTTTCTGTTAGCAACACACATTCCCAGGAGTCCCAGCGTGATAGCAAACAAACTGAGGAGATGCATTCTCCTGCTTCACTAGTGGTCTCTTGATCCCATAGTAGCAGCAGAGATCTTTCGTTGTTGGGGTCAGGCTTTCTGTGATCTGTTTGCATCCCCCATGAACCACAAATGCAGCAGCTACTTCCCCCAATCCCCCTCAGGGGGAGTCCCCGAGAGATACTCTTCTACACTATTGCCTCTAGGAGCTGCTTTATGCCTCCCCCCATTCCCCTAATACCCCAGTTCTTGAAGAATACGCAACGGTTGAGAAGCAAAGTGATCCTCATTGCACCCTACTGGCCCCGTCAAGTCTGGTTCCCCTTTTTTTGGCCTCACCTAGTTTACCATCCATGGACTTTGGACCCAACTCCAGGACTTCTGTCTCATCCACAGGGGCTGGTCCATCCCAACCTAACTCTCAAGCTGACTGCTTGGTGCCTCCACTTCCAGTAATAGCTCGACAGAATAATCTATCTTCCCCGGTACAAGAGATACTTCTGGCTTCCCATAAACCATCCACCAGGAAATTTTATCTTAGTAAATGGAACAGATTTGTGATCTGGGCTCAAGGAGAAGAACTAGACCCATTTTCAGCCTTGAGTAATACGGTGTTGGAATATTTGTCAACCTTACTTCAATCAGGAGCTTCAACTTTGACTCTTAGAGTTCATTTGGCTGCTATGTCACAGGAAGGTGTTCTGGACCTTTCTATAGAATGCCCTCTGGAAACACACAGCAAAGAATGTGTAATGGGGATTGTGCAAACACTACAATATAAAAGTAGCTGAGAGGCATTGGAAACATTAACTACAAAGCATTATAGAGAATGATGAAGTGAACATCACGTGGGATCACCCACAACCAACAGTTCAAAAAGTAGACGTGAGAAAAACAGATATAGTAGTCCATGAAAAAAGACTAAAGTTGTATTTATCATTGAAATTGATACACATAGTGATTACAGTGTCTCATGTACAAAGAGATACAAAGTCATAAAATAATAAGATTTGCAGGCAGAAACAAGAGCAATGTGCAAGAAATATGCCCAGATAGTTACATAGTTACAGTAATAGTAGGAGCAATGGCTCTAATAAAAAATAATCCACAGTTATATTTCATACAGGTAGCTGTATGAATTGCAAGAGTCATTTGTGGGCACACTTTGCATGCTGCAAAGAGCACTTCTGTCTGACATCAAAGATTGAAACAATACTAATTTCATGAACTTTAATCATACCCTGACTTAGGAATGGGGTCCACTGCCATCATGGTATTGAAAACCCAAAAGATTTAGAGAAATTAAACAATTGCTAAGAAAGGTTTAAAAATAAACAAGTACGTACACATTGAAAATATTTTTGATAGCATATAATTGACCAAGATCCAGAAATAAGTAGCAGATTGTGTTGGGCAACATTATCCAAAGAGCATCACTGCACATGATTGGGACCAATTCAGAAGACAAGTAGTACCATCACACAAGCAGATGAAACTGCTTAGTCAGCATCATTTCATAATGACTATATAATGGTCTGGAAATGAGAAACATTATGCTGATGAACCACATTGTGAATGCATATAAGAGTAAAGAACACACTGTAGCAATTCAGAAACTTACAAAATTGTGAGACCGTTTGCAAATACCAGTAAATTTATATACCAAAATTTCTTGGTGAACAGGTACATAGAGAGAGAAAGAACATTATAATACTAGATGCAGCAAGTTCCTTAGCTGATCAGCATATGTAGGAGGCTGTTCTCAAAGCCAAACCTGCCCTGTGGCTATCCTTTGCAACTAAACAACTCCATAAAGAAAAAGACAAAGCATTCAAGGTCTGGACAGAAAGTAAAATGATTCCTACTTTGCTAGCATATAGACAACTAAGAAATCTAACAAAACAGTTTATCACCTAATACACAATCAGTCAAAACATACCCACTAATGTCCCATTAAGTGTTCTGGACCTCCATAAATAAGCTGTTAAATTGAAGACTAGCTACACAGCAAGCAATAAACAAAATTTTACTATGCCAACCAAGTCACTAACCACTGCATATAGACAGTACAGTCATTAACCAACCCAGACAACTAATGAAGCACTTGATGTCCCTACTCGGTCAGATAACCTTCAGCATTTCTCCTTCCAACCAGTTCCCACAGATACCATTAAAAATACCTGAAACAGTTAACAACTAACTGTTAACAACTGCCTTTGATAACCTACCTGGCAATTATGGCAGCTGAGGCTATTATATAAACAGTTTCAATTCTAATAAATCAGTGTCTAAAAATAAAGTCCCCTTGTCAAGGAAAAAATAATTATCCATTATTCCACTGCATAAGGGTGTAATAAATACAGATCTTTTAAACTAGTGGCCATTTGCCATTTTGCCTCCCATATCAAAATAGTTGAAATTTGCATATAAATCCATTTTTCTATGCATTAAACATTTTCCGTCTTCAACCCAATATAGTTTCTGTCCTCATCACAGCACAACTACTGCTTTGTTGAATTTTGTTAATGCTGCCATCACCCATAGAAATGCAGGAAGACTAGTCCCCACCATCTTCATAGACTTATCAAAGGTTTTGGATAGTCTCCCATCCTATACTTTTACATTAACTTCTGCATAAACTCTCATCCTTAGGGCTCACCAACTGTTTACTGCAATAATTCCGTATCTTACACTTATCAAGGGAATTAGAACTTGTCAGAGATTTGGGATGCATGGCTAGGCTTAAAAAGGTCCTTGTGGTCGTTAGCTTAGTAAACCTCTCTGAACCTATAGCTAGTTTTTGAACTGCATAAGGAGTGAAATGGAAAAATAATTTCTCGACCTTCTTGCCAGAAAGTGTTGGTGTCCCACAAAAATCTACACTAGGTCCCATACTTTTCAATATTTTTTCAATGGCCTCTACATTGCTACAAAAAAATTATACCCTTATTGAATATGCATATGACTCTACCCTAATCTGCTATGCCAAAGCTCTCTCTAAACTTGAAGACCTTACACAACAAAATTTATCAATTAAAATGTGGCTACATAATTCACAAGTACTACTAAACTATAGAAAAAAAAATTACTGCACATTATTCACTATTTTCGCTGCAGACACCACCTCGTTAGAACAAGTAAACCACACAAAATTACTGGGTGTCATCAAATAGATGACTGGTTGAAATATGACCACTCTGTATCACACATGGTTAAAATAAATCAGCAAAAATAGGTACATTATACAGAGTAAAAACTTACCTCACTGAAATAGCTAGAAGACATATAACCTTTACATTCAAACTACCATCTCTCTTCTATGCTGCCTCTGTCTTCTCTAGCCTGCAAATATCGCACATGTTCAAAGTTTAGCAATGTTATAATAAAATAGCTGCATTTGCAGTAAATTGTAAAAACAGACCACACCACTGCCTAGCCCTCAAAGAATTAAACTGGTTAGAAAGTACAGTTATGTACACTTATAAATGTAGATGTTATAGTGTATTCACTGTTGCAGTCATTACATTTGGGTAATCTGCTGGCAGGTTGTCCTCAGTCAGCCTGATTAACAAAGTCTTGGGTCCTGCGTTGGTTGCTGTCCCTTCTTCCATGACGTCAGGTCGTCAGGGGTATAAAAAATGCATCCGATGCCATTACATCAGTTTTTCTTGCCCCAGATATCAGGTGCTCCCCTAATGCGGAGCAAATAAAATTAAAAACACAATAAAATTCCTCCAACCAAAAGCAAATACACCAGAAAGGCTTTTAAGCATAGTAAAAGAAAGTAGAGATATAGCCAGAGAAAATTAGGGGTCTGGGGGGAGGGTAACCAGGACTGCAACAGTGAATACACTCGGACATCTACATTTATGGTAAGTGTACCCAACTGTACTATGTTCTTCATGTTTTACTGTTGCAGTCATTACATTTGGGTATATTACCAAAGCTATGGTTGGGAGGAAGAGTTTATACAGCATTAGGACCGGCTATAAGGCCCTGCAAGACAGCAGTGGCAAAGCCAGCTCTGGATCCAGAGAAAATTGGTAAATGATAATGCTCGGTGAAAGTATATACAGAACTCCATATAGCAGCTTCTAGAATATCCCTGGTAGGAACACTTCTGCGAAAGGCTGCAGAAGTAGATGCAGCCCTGGTGGAGTGAGATCTGATCCCCTGGGGGATAGGTTTTCCATGGTGCTTATAGCAGAAATTAATGCAATGGCTTATCCATTTAGAAATGAAATGTAAAATAAAATAAATAAATAAATTTGAAATAGCCTTCCCCTCTGCCCCTGCAGCAAATGCTACCAGCAATTGTTCAGATTTTCTTTGAGATTTAGTCCTGTCCAAGTAGAATCTAAGTTGTCTGTGCACATCCAAGGAATGCAGAATCTATTCCCCTTTGTTCTGTGGATTGGGAAAGAAGGTTGGCAAATGAATGGACTGATTAAGAGCCACACTGGAAACTACCTTGGGCATGAAGGATGGATTGGTCCTCAGAGAGACCCTGTCCGCATGAAAGATGATGAAAGGCTCCACTGCCATAAGGGCCTGTAATTCATATATCCTTCTAGCTGAAGTGATTGCTAAAAGGAAGGCTGTTTTCCAAGAATTAAATTTTAAGTCTGCAGTCGCAGCTGGCTCGAAAGGAGGTAGAGTGAGCTTCTCCAAAATAAAGTAAAGGTCCCAGGCAGGGGTAGGAGCTCTCCTGGGTGGTGTCAAGCTCTTTGCCCCTCTGAGATACTGCTTGAGCAGGGGATGAGGGAAGAGGGGTGGTTCTGTGTTATAGTGAGCTGAAACAGCTGAAGCGTGGATTTTAATAGAGGAAAAAGACAGGCCCTTGTGAAGCATCTCAGTTAAGGATTGCGAAATCTGAGGTAAATTGGGCGCTGCTGTGCTCATCCCTAAAGAATGGTTGCAGGCACAGAATCTTTTCCATTTGTCAGCATAAGATTTTCTTGTACTAGGTGGTCTGCCTCCAAGTTGACATCCATTACAGGTTTGCTGAGGGATGATAAGGGTGAATTTAAATGATTAGCCAGGCTGCAAGGTTCAATGTTGGAAGCTGTGGGTACAGAATTTGGTTCTCCTGCTGAGACAGCAAAGAAGGGGTCTGAGGCAGGTGCCATGGAAATATTTGAGACACTGCGCAGGAGTGGGTACCAGTGTTGGCGTGGCCAGTCTGGAGCAATCAAAATCATTCTTGTTTGTCCTGTTTGACTTTTAGTAGAACTTTGGAGAGTAGAGGCAGAGGGGGAAAGGCGTAGACTGATAGGTTTTTCCAGCTGAAGGACAGAGCATCCACTTTCCAGGCTTCTTTGTGGGGAGTCCTTGTGCAAAACTTGTCCAACTGATAATTCTGGGGAGAGGCAAATAGATCTATGTCTGGGCTCCCCCATTTGCTTGTCAACATGTTGAAAATCCATGGTTCTAGTTTCCACTCGTGTGGGTCCATGAGATTTCTGCTTAGTCCGTCTGTCAGTGTATTCAATTTTCCTGGCAGGAGTTGAGCTTGTATGTGCACTTGGTAGCGCAAGGCTGTGTTACACAATGCCATGGCTAGTCTGCAGAGGGGGTAAGAATGTGTACCCCCTGCTTGTTTATGTACCACATAACCGTGGTGTTGTCCATCTTTACCATTAATTGTCCTGGAAGAATGTAGTCCTTGAAGGCTGTCAGAGCATTCTGTACAGCTAACATTTATTTTTGATTGATATGTAGGTGCATTTGATTTGGTTTAATTTGCCCTGAATGCACTTCCCTGCCAGGTGAGCCCCCCATGCATAGTCTGATGCATCTGTAGTTAGGGTTTGGGCGGTAGGGGGTAGTGTGAATGGCAGTCCCTTGTTTTGGTGGCAGGCCTCTGCCCACCATAGGAATTCCAGGTGTAGGCAAGGTATGATGGGAATCATTGTTTCCAAGCTGTGACAATGTTGACTCCATAGACTTTTTAAGTGCCACTGCAGTTTCCTCATATGCAGTCTTGCATATGGAATTAGAAGAATGCAGGAGGCCATGAACCCCAAGGTTTGCAGTATTTGTCTTGCAGATAACAGGGTTTTTGTGGCCACTTGTTTGAACTAAGTTGCCAAATTAATTTGCTTCTCTGGCATGAGGAAAGTCATCTGGGCAGTTGTATTCAAGCTTGCACCCAGGAATGTAATCTATTGAGAGGGTACCAGTTGTGATTTATTTTTGTTTATGGTGTACCCAAGACAAGTTGGAGCCCTTTTTACAAACGCCAGATGATTTAGAGAAGTATATCCTGGTTTTCTGCCTGAATTAGACAATCTTCCAGGTATGGATATATTTGAATATTTCTTTGCCTGCAAAATGCAATAACTAGAGCCAGGCACTTTGTGAATACCCAGGGCGCAGTAGACAAGCCAAAGGGCAGTGCAGAGAACTGATAATGCAAGTAGCCTGCTTTGAAGCGTAGGTATCTTCTGCAAGATTCCCTGATTGGGATGTGCAGGTATGTTTCTTTTAAATCTAAAGTTGCCAACCAGACATCTTTGCCTAGCAGAGGAAGTAACTGGTGAAGTGTCAGCATCTTGAATTTTGGAATGTCCAGAAAGGTGTTTAGAGTAGACAGGTCCAGAATTGGATGCCATGATTTGTCTTTTCTGGGTACCAGAAAAAGCCTGGAATAGAAACCTTGTCCCTTTTCCTCTTCTGGTACTGGTTGAATAGCCCCCATATTTAAGAGGGAAAGTACTTTTTTTTGAGCCTCTGACCACTGATTTGGGGGCAGGTCTGGCCACCCGTTTGGTGTTGGCAACGTGTGGAAATTAAATCTGTATCCCTGGGACACTATTTTTAAAACCCATTCGTCCTGGGTTATGAGTTCCCAGTACTTTGCATGAAGAGCAATCTTTCCCCCCAAAGGGGTGGCTAAAAGGTAACTGCTTGGTAATTTTAAAAGGAAGTCATTGAGACTGTTTACCATAGGGGGGTGTCTTGTTATTTAAAGATTTGGAACTGGAGGCCCCCCATTGCTTAGTTCTGAGAGTCCCCTGGGACTGAAACCTGGTGCTTTTGGTGTGTCTGGGTTTGGCTTGTGTGGATCTGGAAGAAGCTGGAAAAGACCAAGTCTTAGTAGGCCAGTGCCTACTAAATCTTGGAGGTTGCACTTGTAAGAAATCTTTAACAGTTTGCATAGATTTAGCTTTATCTTCCATCTTTTTAAGAACTTCTTCATCCTTATTGCCAAACAGACGGCCCTGATTTAAAGGAGCATCCAACAATTTCGCTCTAACATGATCAGGCAAAGATTGCTCCTTAAGCCAAGCATGCCTTCTAAGTACAGACCCAGTAACAGCAGCCCTGCAGGAGGCCTCTAAAGAATCAAAACCACATTGCAAAGTATGTTTTCCAACTTGTTCAGCAGAGTGCAATAAATCCTGTAAATCTCTTATTTTCTACACAGTCAGGAATCAACATCATTTTCTGTTTAAGCAGTCCAATAATATGCTGTTGATATTTTAACATATACAATTGGCAGTTTGAAGCCCTGATTGCCAAAGCTGTAGAAGTATAAACCTTCTTACCCCATCTATCCAGCGCCCTGCAGTCTCTATCAGAAGGGGTAGGATTTTTAGCAGTAGAAGCCTTAATGCCCTTGGGCCCCTGAGAAATGGTTTCTGGATCTGAAATAGGATTTTTGAAAAGGAATTTGTGGGACTCAGGAACCCTGTAGTATCTGTCACGTTTACTAGGAGCCGGAGGCAGGGAATCAGGGGCCATACTGGATTCTGAAAACACATCATCAACAATGTCTAGTACAGGATGTATAGCCAAAGGCCTATGCTGAGGTAGAAGAAGGAAATCTCTAAGCCTCTTTTTTGAATCAGAAAATTCCTGACTTTCCCAGTGGAAATGCTCCCTTAAGGTATGTAAAGTTTCCCCAAAAGAAAAATCCTCAGGAGAGGAAGCAGAGGGAATGGAATCTTCTGCATCAGAATCCTCATAAGTAGTTATGGACAAATCCAGGTCATTAGAAGAGTCAGAAGAAACAGAAACCTGATCAGAAGATTCATAATCAAGCTCAGTCCTAGGCCTCTTGGGGGGGAGGGGTTGACTACCCATGATTAGAGTAATTAGATCTTCAGCCATTTTAAACATTTGATGTTATGTGATCCTATCTCGCCTACCATTGTACCTGATGCTCGAGCCCACTCCTCGCTCCCTCTCGGCACGCTCATGCTATATGCCCAGAGCCCAATTGGCTGAGCAATTCTCCCATCAGGATGCACCACCACTAATCCCCCAGAATCCCCCGCCCGCTTACAAGCCAGGTCTCAACTGTCTCAAGCTCTGCTGCTAAAGTGTTTTTTTTTCTAGTTTTTTCTTTCCATTTCTCTATTCTTCTTACCCAAAAGGCCCCAGATAGGATAGGGGACTAGGGACTTTCAAGATTCAATGGTCACCTTACAATCCATTCTCCCACTGCTGGAGAAAGGTGTTTCAGGTGTTTCCGTATTTGGGCGACTGGCTCTACTGCCACCTCCCCTCCGTCTACTATTAAAGTCTGTGTTGCTGCCATCTTAACGTATAAGATTCATCGGAGAGAAATAGACTCAAACCCGACGGGGTGGTCTATCTTCCTACAGAAGGATACAAACAATCAAAGAAGTCTCAGTCGCCTTGCTCTCAGATCCAAAGCTCCAGCCAGGATGGTCTTGCAACTATTGGGATCTATGTACAGTGGTCCTTTCAGGATCTCCCGCGCAGGTCAGTCCAAGGCAAATGGCATTCGAA
The DNA here is from genome assembly GCF_019279795.1 of Protopterus annectens. Lineage (NCBI taxonomy): Eukaryota > Metazoa > Chordata > Ceratodontiformes > Protopteridae > Protopterus > Protopterus annectens. The sequence goes on along the minus strand of NC_056743.1, from coordinate 422,669,057 downwards.
GAGTCTTCTTTCTCATATCAATTTTGGAAATACAACATGTCAGTGGTCTGGTATCTGAACAAGCAGGGAGGAACCATCTCCTCTACCTCTTTGCAGAGAGGCCATGAGATCTGGGAATGAGTGATCCAAAAGCCAAGCCTCACTTGGGGAGAAATATGCACTGGACGGTCCATGGTTCCTGGATCAGATTTAAGTCTGCCACAAAAATTTTCCTGTCGGAAGTCCTAAAATTTCTAACTTCCTTTTTCAATCAAGGTCTTCTAGTCTCTACCTCATCAAGATCCAACTGGCTTATTTCATTTTTTTGATCTATAAAACCCACCTTTAATGAGCAACAGATTTGTGTAAACCTTCATGAAAAGGTGCTTTGCTTTACGACCTCCTTTCCCTTCCCGGCAGCAACATGTGATTTGAAATTTCTATAAAACCACCGCACCTGGTTTTCACAAAAGATAGAGTATCTCTCAGGCCCTCCAGCCTTTTTGTCCCTAAAGTTTGTTCCAGTTTTGCCTGCACAGTCATTAGATTAGAGCTTCTTTTTTTCCAAAAAGCTCAAGCAAAGCAGAATACATATTCCACACACATTGGATGTCCACAGGCAGGATTTATTTATTTAGACACCACCAAAAAAAAAAAAAAAAAAAATTGTTTAATTGCTCAGCCAATGAGAGGCTTCGCCTATAGCATATGCGTGTAAGAGTAGAGATCGGAGCCGATCATCAGTACAGAATGGTTTTTAGGCATAGGGGCCTGAACATTTGGCCTGGGCATCAGTTTTTTAGACATCGATCGAGATTTAGGCCTTAGTAATAAAGGTGGAGTCAATTTAATATGCAAGTCTTGTAGGCCTGAATACACCCTCAGAAGCCGGTGCCTGCACAGTGGCTCCGGACCCATCCAAGGTAAAGATATCCACGGGTTCCATAGGTGAAGCCTGTCACTGCATACCGAACTCCCAATGGGTCTCGGTAGAGGCCTGCGAATCAGAAGTAGCAGGTATCACGGGCTGTGAAAGCGCCTCACTGAGTACCGGCAAACTGGTGACTGGCTTAGGAGAAGCATCATTGGCAGTTTTGAACCTCGGTGGCCTGTCTCTGTCTTTATCTTTGTGTTTTTTCGGAATCCCAGTAGTCAGATGGCTAACCGACGACATTTCTGGATAATTAAACTGAGATCCAAAATATTTAGAGGCAAAAATGTATCGACGACAGACAGTGCGTTGATTAAATAAATCACAAAACTGACAGCAAGGTACTTCATGGTCTGGGCCTAGGCAAGGACTACAGTACAAATTAAAATCTTTGTGAGGTATTTGCTTTCCACAAGTAATGCAATTATTAACTTTTACTGACATCGGTAAGGAGCAAGAAAAAGCTTCCCCAACGGGGTACTTGGCTTTAAGTTGAAGACTTCGGTTCTGAAACTCAAAAACAAAAATTTCTGGAGTCGGCCGACTGGCACTTGTGAACTGCTTCTGCTTCGGGCACCACACGGCAAGAAAGACTGATATAATGGCGTCGGGGGCATGTTTTATACCCCTAACGACCTGACATCATGGAAGAAGGGACAGCAACCGATGCAGGACCCAAGACTTTGTTAATCAGGCCAACTGAGGGCAACCTGCCAGCAGATTACCCAAATGTAATGACTGCAACAGTGAAACACAAAGAAAATCTACAGCATCACCTAGCTCTTTCTCAACTTACTACAATGCAGATTTCTCTGTAAGCCAGAAAATTGCCAAAGCCTTAACTTAACAGATCTCCCCCAAAAGCATTTTACTCTCCAGAGAAAAATCACTAAAACCAAAACATGAAACACTGCAGGTGGCTCGCTATGCATAGTGTAGTTAAAACTATGGAACCACATCCTACTGCCACTGAAATCCATTCAGAATGCAAACTCATGTAAAATGAAGCTACACATTCATCTGTCAAATCAATGGATCTGCTCCTGTATATCTACAAGATTTGTTTATTTATTTTACATTTGTTTACCAGGAAAGTTTGACTGGGCAGGTTCCCTTTTAGTGCAGGCCCAGGGAGAAAAGCTCCACATATAGCAAACTTTAAACAAAGATATACATGAAATGATATATAGAATGGTATACTTGTACAGAAATTACAGATATACCTTTAATTTTTAATTAACAGTGGAATATAAATTAAAGTGTAGTAGCATATATATTTCTATATGAAAATATTTCAGTATAGGAGGAGAAAAGAAGGTAGCTGTGAGGAAGGGGAGGGTTTGATAAGAGGATTTTCAATTGGGTGGAGGGATAGGTTATGAAAAACAAAGATTTAATCAGGGTTGTTGCATGAGCAAATCCTTGTATTAAGCCAGTAGTTTTTGAGTGATTTTTTGAAGTGAGTAGTATTTGTTATGGATCTAATATTCTGAGGAAGTTTATTCCAAATTTTGTCTACACAAGTAGACTAGAGAGAGTCTCCTGCAGTATTCATAATTTTAGTTACTTTTAATTGTGATTTATTGGTGGAGTGTAATTCACAATGATTGGAATAGAGTTTGAGCAAATTTTGGTGAACTGGTATTTTTTCCTGCTGGTAAAGTAGTTTATGGGCTATTGTCAGCTAGTTGTAGGATAGGAGATGTGGAAACTCTAGCCAGGAGAGTTGTCTTAGTGCTTGGCAGTGATGTGATCTGTATGTAGAGCCTGTGGCAAATTTTCCTATTTTATTATAACATGCTTCCAGTTTTCCTAGGTCTGTTTTCTTGAGATTAGCGAGTATGGGTGAGGCATAGACTAGTGCAGAGAGAAGATGGGTTTTTGCAATGGCTATTCTAGTGCCATCGGTTAGGAATTGTTTATTTCTATATAGACTTCCTAATATATTGTGTACTGCCTTTATTGTTTGTGCTACGTGTAGGTCATATCATAGATTATTATCTATAACATCACCTAGGAGTTTAGTCTGGGTTACGGGTGTGATATTTATATTACCCTGAAGCTGTAATGAAAAGGGGGAGGGGGGGTTTGTGGTACTAGTGGGATGGAAGAGCATCAGCTTGGTTTTACTTGGGTTAAGTATAAGTTGCGAGTCTGAGAGTCATCTTTCTATGGTGGAGAAGGACTTTTGTATAATGTCTTGTAGTTGTAAGGTCTGGGCAGCACAAATAAGTGTAGAATCATCCACGTATTGGATCAGGGAGTCCAGAGCTGTGGCTGTGTTGAGGATATTTTTAAAGATATTGAAAAGAAGGGGACTGAGAATGGATCCCCTGAGTGACACCTAGTGTAACAGGAAGCAAGGGTGAGAGGTCTTGGAGGCATTTTACTGCTTGGTGGTGTACTGTTAGATAGCTTTGAAACTAAGTTACAGCAGTGGAACTAAGGTTCAGGTTAGAAAGTTCATTTAGAAGTGTATGGTGAGAAACTGTAATGAAGGCTTTGGACATATCAAAAAAAGACTGAAGAGAGTACTCTTGCTTCACTTCTATGCAGATTGATGGTATTGGAGAAGCTCGAGAGGGCCGTTGTGGTACTATGGTTAGGTCTACATCCATGCTGAAAATTGGTTAAGACGGAGCTGCTTGTTAGGTAGTTGAGAGTGTATACATCTTTCGAGAATTTTGGCAAGTGGGGATAGTATGGCAATGGGGTCTCTAATTTGAGAGTTCAGTGGAGTTACCTCCTTTGTATATGGGGATTATGTGGGAGATTTTCCAGATCTTTGGGACTTATTCAAATTACAGAGCAATTGATGAGAATAGAGACACTGTATGAAATAGCATCAGCAGCTATATTGAGATATTCTGCTGGTAAGTTATTGGCTGCTGCTGCTGTGAGTTTGTTTCTTTAGTAGTTTATGGTATTTGTAGGGATGGGGTGGAAGGAGAAGGTGATGGTGTTATTTACTGGTAAAGGTATAGTTGGTGGGAGAAGGGTTATTATTGGTTAGAGAAAAGATGCTTTCGGTAAAGTATTTGATAAATTGTTCTGCAGTGGTATCTACGTTGTTTGGTATTGAGGGGGGTGGGGTAGAGGGCTTGTCCAAGGTGTAGGACCATTTTGATTGCTGACCAAAATGTTTGTGGATTTCTCTGATGTTTCATTTGTATACTGGTGTAGTAATTTTTTTCAGTCTTGTCTGATTTGATTTTTGGCTTTGTTGCTAAGCTTTTGATATTCTACACGATTTGGTTGAGATTTGTTTGCATACCATATTTTCCAGGCTTTGTCTCTTAGTCTAAGGAGAGTTCTTGTTTCCTTCATTAGCCATGGGGTATATTTTGACTTTACTCATAGTTCTTGAAGATGCAAGTTTATTACGAATATTAAGGAAGGCATTATTGAAGTATTCAACGACAGACTCTAGGAGCAGGACTTTTAGTTGGGTCCAGTTATATTGATAGAGGGTGGATAGCAGAGTTGGGAGCTAGTTTTTCTTGCTGCAGATCTGACGGTAAATGGTATGTTTAAGAGGGCTGGTCCACTGCCTAAACAGAAAGTTTAGTATGTGATCAATGAGGCTGTCAGGAAGACAAGCAGAGTTTAAATTTTTCAAACATGGTTTTATCTGAAGAAGTTTTCGTTAAGAAGATGAAAGCAGTTATCTTTTAGTTGTTTTTATCAGCATTTCATTATTAAAGCAACCCTTTTATCGTGAATTGTGGCTCCAGGTGTACTGTCCTTACTTTTGAACTATCGTGTTCAGCTTGACATTTCATCAAGCTTCTTCTCTTCATTCAGGATCCTGTACCCCACAACCAGTCTTCATGAATATCTAAATAGTTTTCCTAGCATCTCCCAGCCATATACATAGTTTTGTGACACTGCTCATCTCACCCCACCTCCCTTATGATAGCTGTATATATGTATGTGTACGTGTGTGTGTGTGTGTGTGTGTATATATATATATATATATATATATATATATTTATTTATAAATATCTGAGAGTCCCTTGTTATACCCCGCCTCTTAACTACAGTATTATCATTTTCTGTCTACCTACTCCTTCCTTCACTTTAATTTTTTTGAATTTCTAAGAGCTGATCACATGATCTGTTATCTATTTGACAAACCCACTAATATACCTCTTCAGATGCTCAATATCTACTAATGCACAATAAATTTTATGCTGTAACAGTTGCCTTTATTTCATATAAATGCAATCTGATTAGCAAATGTATGTGTAATTGTTAATGATTGTTACCTAACGTCTGTACATGTATATCACTAAATATAAGTTCAAAAATGTTCATAATGTGTTGGAGCTTTTCTCCCCAGGCATATGCTGAAGTGTTTTCAGACTAAACCCAGCTGGACAAACCCGGTCAACAAAAGAAAAATAAAATAAACATAAAAATAACTGTTTCTGTGTGGGCTCCCTATTGAAATGTCAGCACTCAAAATGCTGAGTGCAGAAAAGCTGAAAAAAAGACTGAAAACAGAGAGGAGGGAATCTTGAAAAAAATCAGTTTTCTCCTTAAAACTTCTTTTTGTAGGGGATGCAAGCACCCCTGCACCCGCCATACTTACATATACCATCTCCAAAATTGCCCTACCTTGGAGAAAAGGAATTATTCCAAAAAATGGCATCTCAGACTTAGTATATGTAAGTTTTTCTTTTGTCCATTCTGTCACTGCAATGACATTTCATATGGTTACCATCTGTGTGCTATCCAGGCAGTTCCCATCACTCCCAAATTGGCACACATCAGACTTACATCAGCAATTTGTACAGTGCCAAATATATGCTGGAGCCATAGTTCATGATGCCCATACAAACCCACAGAATGTGGCTGAGACAACATACATCTCCACACTGTCACAGACTACAACATCAATGAGCATGTGTTTAGACTGACAAAGGCCCACATCTGCTGCCTGGATTTGTGACCTACTGCAGTATGCTCTGAAGATCTACAACTTGATACTCTGTGTCTGTGCAATTCTGCACAACATGATTATATGCAGGTAGCAAGACCAGGGAAATACTCTGGAGTCCTAGACATATTAAAGCCAGTGGCAAAAGAACTGCTGGTTGAAGACATGTTGGATAAACCAGCTGCAGAGGAAGATTATGCAAGGCAAATGCAGGTGTATTAAAGTGAGGTACTTGTAGCAAAGCAATTCTGTGAGCCAGATTAGACACAGCAAAGTTTAAAACTGATACATGCAATACTGTAACCAGGCTATTCTTTACAATGCACAGACTGACCATGCTGTATGTGAAGATTGGGTAGAGATGGGTGAAGAAATGTGAAGACTGGTAGAGAAGGGTGAAGGCTGCCAGCCTAGTCAACTAGAATTTGATACATAATTCTGGCATTTGTAAATATAAATGTAAAATACAGGCTTGTTTCTTAAATGTAAAGAAATACTGTGAATGTTGAACTTAAAACAGTGTGGCAACATTGACATCTGCTGTAAAGAAAGCTAAGCCAAGCAATTCTTGTTGGTCTTTTGAAATTAAAATTATTTCATCACTGCCTTTAATGTTTTACAAGTCGGCTCCAGTCCGACTGGATGGGGGCTTCCTGCCTATTGTTTTAAGGCTAAAGTTAATGACCAGAATTTACATGTGGAATATACTTTATTGCTCTAAGTGAAAAGAATGTAAATGCAGTTAATGTGTAGCATGGGAACTCCAGGAATGGTGAAAAAGATGATGTAATGTTTATCAGAACTGGAGTTTCAATTTAAACAGTGAGAACCAGAGATTAAGCATTTTGATCGTGGACATCTAACTCAGGACTGTCTATGCTCTTAAGTAAGTTATCTTAGAAGTGTGTTTTCTTGTAGCAATAGCTAGGAAATTAGAAAAGATAAGACTAAGTGTTTTTCTGTTATGTCAGAACTGTACTACGGAAGTATTTTAAGTTTCTGTGTGATCTCTGAACTCTTTAATAGCACTGTGGTGTAGTAGTATTGTCTTGTGTTTTTAGTATTTATTACATATTTTAAACCCTTTTCAACTGTGGCTGGTTTATGTAGAGATAATTTACGCTCTAGAGTACATAGCATGTTTATAGGTGATCTTGTACTAAGCCCTTCCAATAAGCTTTGATTGCTTAAGTTACACTACTATTGGATAATAATATTGCACAGTAATAATTGGATACCCTTTTAAGGGCCTTTGGGTATCTGATAATTATTAGCTGGTGGTGGCAGGAATTATTACCATATAGTCTGGGTATAGGAGCACAGCTGGAGAATCTGTGTCAGCCTTTCCCAGGAGTGTCTGTGAAGTTGTATAAATACTTATCTCTAAGTGTGTGTGTGTCAGCTACTTGGGCAGGGACATGAAGCACTGGTTGGACAGAGAAGGTACTGGAGGTTTTAGCTTGTCAGCTAGGCTGAGATCTGGACCCTATAGCTGTGCCAGTGGGGAGTCTTATTGGGGACCTGGGGAGCAAGGGAGTGACCAGCCCCAGACTGACAGTAATCTCTGTGTGATCTTAAGGGAAATTGCACTTTACTGTGTGTATTAGTTATCCTTTCCTCATATATGAGACGCCCTCTCTGGTGTTAGTGGCGAGGACTGAGGCTCCTTGATTGCTGGGCCGGGGCACGGGCGTCACTCTGTACATCAGGCATCAACTACCCATATCATACATATGTGAGGGCAGCACATAGTAGTCATCATGCAAAGGTAGAGAGAGGTACAGTGACAGGAATCAGCACTGGGCACTGAGGTGGGGTGGAGGGTTTATTAAGAATGTGGATGGGAGAGTGTGATATGGCGAGAGGACTGGATAAGATTGTAACACTCTTTAGAGAGGACTGGTGCTCCCTAAGAGGGGTGCTGTGTATCAGTATTTGGGTAAATGTTCAAAAAGTGTGCCAGGGAACGTGGATCCTGCAGATGATGATGTACTGTGTGTGATGGGTGCTGTCGAGCTGCAGTTGGGAAGGATGTGGATTATGAATGTCCCCTCTAAGAACTGGAACTGGCACCATGCTAAGTAGTATACCTGTCGTTTGTGCTATGGCAGTTGTGGCATCTGCTTGTGTTTGGATGACTATCCTGCATATCTGTTGAATAATAACCAATGCGGCTCCTATCTCAGGCAGTGACCTGGGGGCATGAAGGTTATGGACACTGATATACCTCTCCTGTCACTGGTGCCCTGTGGTTGCACAACTGCTCACTGAGGTGCATGGTCAGGACACAGTTGTGCCTCCTCAGTAAGAGTGGAAGGCATGGCCTATCCTGCTATGGAGTCACATGAGGTTATGTGGGTTCCACAGGTAACAGAGGTGTGTCATCGGATGTGGCTGGTAGCATGCCACCCCACATGACTAATGCAGACAGTGCACTGGGCCATTTGACTGTGCTACCTTAAGGTTACCATTACTCTTGGTGTCCAAAGCACCACAATCAGGTATGCCCTGTTCCATGGCAGAGAAACCTATAGCCACCTCCATTCCTCCTAAACTCCTGGCTATGTACTTGTATAACTCCAGGATACTATTTTACACTAATTCTTTTCTACAACCTTTCTTGTTCTTACTCTCTGCTGCCCCTTCCTTTCTCCTATTTCTCTCACCCCCACTCTATTGCTCCCTATTTCTTATATCTTTGTCTCTCTCCCCATCTGTACTATCTCCTAACTACAACTCTCTCCTGCTTTTGACCTCTCCATTTTTTAAATATGTTTATTCCTTTCTAGACATGTCCTATTTGTCAGTTTTAATTAATACTATCTGATTTGTTTCACAATATATGCTTGAATTACTTCACTTAAAATGTACTCAGTTTTTGGTACAAAGATTGATTTCATCAGTGTGTTATTTTCAAATTTGCAGTATCTTAGTGTCATTTAAAATTCACTACATTTTTTATCAGTGATACATTTTGTCATATCACCTTGTCAGAGATTGTATTTAGTAACTTTTGTTATGTCAAACGTTGTTATGTTTATGGAGCTTTTCTCACCATGCCTCCACTAAAAATGGGATCTATGCCCATTTGTACTTTCCAGTAAACAAATGTGAAATGAATAAATGTAAGTAAATTAATAAATAACCACAACACCTGCGAAAGGACGCAAACACTTGTATGTGACATTACAAATATTTAGCACTCCCAGTCATTCTAAGGGAGTATTTGTCATCTTCAGAGAACATGGTAAACAGCTCACGTTGCTTTGCCAAAGATGGTCTGCTCCTTGCTCGTCTAAGCTTTCAAATATTGGCTAAATCCTTATCCACCCCCATATTGCCTTTTTTTAGGCAGTGCCAAATTAACAAACTTACTGACATAGCAAAATCCACTCAACCGAACTTCAAGGTGTTACTACTCAACTCCAGGAACCTAAATAAAAAACTTCACTCCCACCAAGCCCTTGTCACGCTTGAAAATATAGACATCTGTGGTTTAAAATGGCAGAGAGTACCCCAGCAGTGCAATGTTTCAATGCCTTCCACACTTTTAAACCAGTAGCTGCACAGACGAGGGCTAAAGGTGGAGGTGTTTAAATCTACATTAGTAACAAGAACACTTCTTAGGGTGGGCAAACAGGAGGATGTGCAGGAGTTCCTTCATGTGCAGATCACTACAGACAGAATCTCATTCCATATCCTAGGCAGCTAAAGGTCACCCTCCATGTGCTAAGAAGCTCACAATGCATACTTGAACCTACTGGAGGCATTTATCATCTAACCTGACATCCTACTCATAGGAAACTTTAATTACCCCTCTATAGACTGGAGCCTCAAATCTGTCGGCACAAATCCTGGACTTCATAAATACAAAAACCCTTGACCAAATAGAGAGTAAATGGACTAGAGGCTCCGTACTTGACCTTGTGCTCACAAATGTGGGAGAATGATGCACCCCCCCCTCCAGTGCCTCATGCCCTGCTGAAGTCCAGTGATAAACTGTCTCCTTTGAAATCAGAACTAACTCTTTAATTCCATTAAAACCAGAAAAAGGAACTATTCTAAGGCAAATGTACCTTTTATTAAGTGGGTGTTTCTCAAAATTAAGTACCCTTCCAAACCGCAAACACAGCAGCTTCTGCTGAATTGTTCTTAGTAACTCTGTACAACCATGTCAATGGCTGCATGCAGACAGCTGTATCTACCAGAAGTAAGATCAGGACTAGCCCCAGAAACAGAGTGCCTTGGTGGCATCCCAAATTAAACAGAATGTACAACAAAAGGAAAAAAAATATGGCAAAAATTAGGAAGGGTATTTCTCAAACAGATAACTCTCTTATCAAACTAAATAAGCAACTAAGAAGGTTAATAAGGTCAAGCAAAGCCAATTTTGAGGTTAAGATATCCTCTGAGGTTAAAGATAACAGTAAGGCCTTCTACAGCTATGTCAGAAACCTCAAGGGGCAGCACACAGCAAAATGATGAACTGGTGGTTAATGGTGCCACAGTCACACAACCTGGCAATATAGTAAACTTGTTAGCTGACAAATTCATTTCCAACTTTACCACCCCCCCAAAAAATACCCACAAACATAAACTTGTCCCATTATAACTAGGGAGCATGCACTTGGCTGCACTTGCTATGGACTCGACAGGACATGTTAACATCCCAGGATGCTTCCTGAAGAGCCTAAAATATGGTTTATCAGGACTCCTGAAGTCATTATTTAACTATAGTGTTAAAACAGGCTTTGTGCTACATGAATGGAGGACTGCAACAGTCATCCCATGTTATAAGAGAGGACCTTCAACGGATCCTGGAAACTACAGGCCCATTAGTCTGACTAGTCTTATTTGCAAAGCCATGGAAAGAATTATCAAGACAATCATCAGCAAGGACATAGGAGACCTCCAGTCATGCATAGTAAATCTGACGGACTTTTAAAATGCCACTAAGGCAACGGATGAGAGGAAAACTGTGCGTACGGCCTACCTATTTCTGGCTGAAGCATTTGATACAATACTCCACTCGGGCATTGTCAACAAACTTACAGAACTAATTATAAACACCTTTATATAACATGCTGGATAGCTAGCTGGCTAACTGATAGGACCTGGGATGTTAGAATCAGTAAGGCCACCTCCATAGTCACCAGTACAGTCCCCCAGTGCTCCGTGCTTATTCCACTCCTCTTTGGTATCTACTTCTCAGATGCCAGTGCGAACGTCCAACGGCTCTGGCTAACCAGTTTCACAGATGGCTGCAAACTGGGAGCAGTCACTGAATCCCCCCCAAGATGAAAACATCCTTCCGAATGGTCTAACCCGGACAAATGCTTGGTGCCAAAGCCATGGCTTAAAATTGAATACCAAGAAATGCATTATAGTACTTTTGGGAAGTTTGCCACCCCAGGTAACTGTCATCATTAAAACACTCATAAATGCTGATTAATTAGTCAGGGATCTGGGAACTCATGTAGATAGTAACCTAGCCTTCGACCAACGTGGGTCCAAGGTAGTAAGGAAATCCTTCTATGCTGCTCAACTTATAAGCAAGGGCATGGCATCTAGGTCCAGGCAGGTCATATCACTGTATTCAGCCCACATCAGACTCTTCATAGAGTATAATGCCCGCTTCAGTATGTACCTGACCAGACACATGCAGCAATTGGAATTTCAACAAAGCTTCCTTACAAAAAGAATACAGGGAGTAAACACAATGATGTGAGAGTGTTCGATCTCACCGTTTGTTCTTACACCTGGGTTCGGAGCCGATCCTCGGCTCCGTGTCGGCCGCTTGCAAGCTCTGCATCGAGAAGAAGCTCGAGACTAACCTAACTCCCACAATCCCCCTCTGCCTTTACCTCAGATCTAGTTTGCCGCTGCAGCGTTCGCATCACTTGATCGAGCTCGAGCACCTAAAGCTAAGATTTAAATATCTTTTTCTTATATTTCTTAAGAATTATTGTTTTCTAAAAAGTTATTTAGTGACTGTGTGTGTGTGTGTGATACTGTTTCGAGGAATTCTCGGTTCCGTTTAAAGTTATTTTAAACTTTATTAGAGTTTCCCTCGGGGCCTATCCCCACCCTTACTGGATTTACTGCCAGATAGACATTCTTTTTACTGGATTTGACAAAATTAGCGGATTGGACATACCTACTGGACTAGACTTTTACTCCTCTTTGTTAGCTTTACTTAAGATGTCTGAGAAAGCTAAATCTGGGTTCAAACGTTGCCAATGTGGGCAAAAGATGTCAGTTACTGACAACCATAGTTCCTGCGTCTACTGTCTTGGCCCTCTCCATCTGCAAGAAGACTGTTCAATTTGTCATATTTTCAGTGGAAGGGTCATGACAGATAGGCGCAGGAAACTCATGGATAGGGGTCTTTTAAAACCTACTTTTCAAGAGGCTCTGGATGCTTCAGACCAGGCATCCAAATCCTCGAAGGAATCGAAGGCGTCGGAGCCCAAGTCATCGGCTCCGAGCTCTTCAGTTAAAGTTCAATCACCGGTTCCACAGACTTCGGGACCGAGTGTTCAACTGTTGTCAGTTTCCGAGCCTCGAGTCTTGGAACCGGTGACGGAGCTCCCTCCCCCGACACTGTTGAGGTCGGCTCCGTCTTCGATTCCTTCGACGCGCTCTTCCAGACCCCTCTCCGACACCGATGTAGACCGCGTGGTGCAGAAGTTAAGGGAGAATACGGCCTTATCCAAACTCATCTCGGTCTCCTCTCAATTGGTGTCGAGACTTGAAGGCCTTCCCTTATCTCCATCTGTTCCTCCTCCGAGACCTGTCCAGTCTTCGGAGCCGGAAGAGGCTGATCTGCTGATTGTGGAGCCCTCGGTGCCAGAACCGTCCTTCTCGGTCGGCTCCGCTCACCTCGACTCCATCGGATCCGTACCGGAGTCTCGGAGCCGAAGATCCATCCTTGGTTCCGGGACCGAGAGTCGGACCGATGTTTCGGTTCCGACGCTCCCTCTCGGGGCCTCGGCTCGGATAGACTCGGTTCCGTCCTCGGGGTCGATGCCTTCAGTGCCTGTTTCGGGGATTCTTCCCATTTCTTCGGAACCGGGAGATACCTCGACTCGGGACCCGGGGGCCTTCGACCTCATGAGGAAGGTGTTGTCTACCCAGACAACCACATCAGCAGAAGCATCCTCTCCTCCCCATAAAGGACTGTTATCCTCCTCTGCACCCACGGCTACATCTAAGCGTCGAGCACCTGTCTCAGCCACCCCTGGAGGGTGCCCCCTCTTCCTCGGAGGCTTCTTCGGATGTTGCCCCCGAAGAAGTCCCTAGGAAAAGATTGTGTAAGAGGAGACACTTAGATTCTCCACAAGAATCATTGACATCGGACACTGACTTGGATGAGTCAGAAAGGTCCCCAAAGTCACCTTCAGAGGATGTCTCTTTTTCTGACATCTTGGAGATCCTAAAGCAGAGAGGTGATTGGCAATCCCTCCCCCCTTCTGAGGATGAGTCAGTCTTGCTGAAGGCATTTGGTGCTCGCCCTTCCTCCTCCTGGGTCACTCCGCCTTCGATGAGTTAATGGAGCTGATTGCTCAAGGGCGGGAGACACCTGACACGGTGGAACCAGTCCCTAGAAAGCCTAATAAGTATATTACTGCACCCCAAAACAAGGCTTATCTCACAAAGGGAGTTCCAGTGGACGCTATGGTGGTGGCAGCGGCCACGAAAAAGGAGATGTCGGAATCTTCCTCATCTGTCCATCCGCCTAACAAAGATTCTAGGACTATGGACAGGTACGGAAGTGCATTTTAGTTCAGCGGCTTTTTCTATGCGATCCCTGAACTATTTGACCCACTTTACATGACTACAGAGGGATCTAATCAAAGAGTTGGGAGATACCCTCCAGGGTACTACAGATGCTGCTGTTTCAGAGAAAGTTACAGCACATCTCAATACCCTTACATCCATTGTAAACTCGTCCATGAGGCTGATCTCATACGCAGTCAAGGATCGAGTAGGGCAGCAGCTTCAGCGATTGCTCTTCGAGACAATCCTGGGTGCGCTTATGTTCATTTGCGGAAGCCTTCAAGTCTTCCTTTACTAACGCCCCATTTGACGGTGCCACTCTCTTTGGCCCCAAAGTAAAGGAGACCCTTACCCGGTGTGAACAGGAGGGAAAGACTCTGTCTGCTGTCGGAGTCCGTTTTCCACCCCATCCAGACCGTATCCCAAAGGGCAACGCGGTGGAAAATGTGGTTTCGAAAACCCCAAGGATCTTTCCCAGGCACACAGGGTGATGCCCCTCTAGAGGCAGAGGAGGGGCAGAGGTGGAAGACGCCGCCCGCGGCAGAGGGGTCCGCAAAACCAAGGTGACAGGGATACACCCCTGGAAAACCTTTCCAGCACTCCTGAGAGGAGGCCCGACTGTCCTGCTCTGGAGGCAGTCGGGGTCGCTTAGCTTTATACCCTCAGGCCTGGCAAAATCTTACATCAGACAACTGGGTAAAAAGCATTGTTACCAGAGGCTACAGAATACCCTTCCTACTGCCCCCATTCCAATGAGAAGACTCCCAGATGTGCCGCCCCATCTGCGAGATCCTGCAGCTATAGAAATTTCAAAGCTGCTAGAAAAAAAAGAGTCATCCAACCAGTCCCAGCGGACCAAAGAGGATTCGGAACTTACTCAAGGTTCTTTTTAGTTCCAAAGAAGACAGGGGACTGGAGGCCGATTCTGGACCTAAGCAACCTCAATACCTTCGTCAAGAAAGAAAAGTTCCGAATGGTCACGCTTCAATCGATCCTTCCATTTTTACAGAAGGACGACTGGATGTGCTCAATAGATCTGAAGGACGCTTACTACCACATCAAAATGGCCAGGGCGTCCAGGGATCACTTGTGCTTCCGGCTGGGAGCCAGCCACTTTCAGTTTCGAGCCCTGCCCTTTGGTCTGACCTCAGCCCCCAGGGTTTTCACCAAATGCATGGCAGTGGTAGCGTCTCACCTGGGATTCCAGGTGTTTCCGTATCTGGACGACTGGCTCCTATCTGCCACCACCCAGCGTCAACTGATTCAGGCCAGGGATTACACACTACACCTTTGTGTTCACCTCGGAATTTCCGTAAATTTCGAAAAATCTTCACTACAGCCATCACAGCATATCTTATTCATAGGAGCAGAATTGGATACGCATCATTTAATTCTAAGGCTTCCTCCAGAAAGGATAGCCTCACTACAAAGCCACATATCTCTTCTTCTGTCATCCAGAAAATCCCCAGCAAAACTGGTTCTGAAGGTTTTGGGTCTCATGGCAGCTTCCCTCATTGCGATACCATTGGGAAGACTGCACATGAGAGTTCTGCAATGGCTACTGTTTGCACAGTGGTCGTTCCAACAACTACCTCTGACACACGAAATTCTGATCACGAACACATGCAAATCACACCTAGCCTGGTGGCTTCAAACTTGCAACCTTTCCAGCGGAAGACCATTTGTGCTACCCACGCCGACAGCTACGGTGACCACGGACGCTTCCCTGATAGGGTGGGGGGGCATCTTTTAGGGACAGACAGTCCAAGGCGAATGGACTGATTTAGAGTACAATCTGCACATCAGTGTTCTAGAGTTGAGGGCAGTGTTTCTAGCATTGCAACACTTTGCTCCCCTTCTTCCTCTAGGGACTATTGCAGTTCAGACGGACAACATGTCCGTAGTCTGGTACATAAACAAGCAAGGGGGAACCAAGTCTTATCAGCTATGCAGAGAGGCCATGAGAATCTGGCAATGGGCGGAGTCCACGGGTCGCTTTCTGATCGCAACGCATATCCCGGGGTCATCCAACGTCATAGCCGACAGGCTGAGCAGAGCAATCCTGTTGCCTCACGAGTGGTCCCTCAAACAGTCAGTTGCGAAGAGAATTTTTCGCAAGTGGGGCCAGCCTTCCTGCGATCTTTTTGCGTCTCCAATGAAAGCCAAATGCAGAAGCTACTTTGCCCTATTACCCCCTCCAGGGAAGTCCCCAGGGACGCTGGTTCACGATTGGCCCCCGGGTCTCCTGTACGCTTTTCCTCCTTTTCCCCTGATTGCAAAGTTTCTGCAGAAAGCCAACAACCTGCAAAGGATGATTATCCTCATTGCCCCATTCTGGCCTCGTCAAATTTGGTTCCCTTTCTTCTGGCACATCGCATTCGGGGACCCTGGATGCTGGACCCGGACCAGATCTACTGACCCACTCGTCAGGGGCTCCCCACCCCTCGCTCTTGTCACTCCACCTAGCAGCTTGGCTGCTCCGCTTCCCTACTTAGCCAGGTCTGATCTTCTCTCACCTGCAGTTCAGAATATACTAGTAGCTTCTCATAAAGCTTCCACTACAAAGACCTACACTAGTAAATGGAAGCGTTTTGTGTTCTGGGCAAATACACCAGCATTTGGACCCTGTTATAGCTCCTTTAAACAAGATCTTGGAGTTTTTAACAGAATTGTTCCACCAAGGAGCTTCTCCAGCCACTTTAAGGGTGCAATTGGCTGCCATTTCCAACTTTCATGTGGAAGAATGTGGGGCACCTGTTATGGCTCACAGGCTTTGTAAGGCCTTTTTAAAAGGATCTTTCCATATTAGACCACCAGTTAGAACTCCTACATCTCCGTGGAATCTAAATCTCTTATTATCTAAATTGATGTTACCTCCATTTGAGCCAGCCTCCTCTTGTTCATTGAAGTATTTGTCGTGGAAGACCCTCTTTTGGTAGCCATTACATCCGCTAGGCGAGTGTCTGAGCTTCAGGCTCTTTCCATTAAACACCCTTATCTGATCTTTCACTCTGACAGAGTATCTCTTCGCACTAATCCATCCTTTCTCCCCAAAGTCTGCTCTATTAATAATATTAATCAATCCATTGAACTGCCTACCTTTTTCAAAAACCACTCCAATAAGTTGGAGTATATGTTACACAAGTTGGATGTTCATAGACAACTTAGATTTTACTTGGATAGAACAAAGGATCACAGGAAATCTGATCAACTTTTTGTAGCTTTCGCTGATAGCAGGAAAGGTGTAGCAGTTACTAAACGAACCCTTTCCAAATGGCTAACTGATTGCATTATATTCGTTTGATTCTTCAGAACAAACTTTACCTGTCAAACCCAAGGGGCACTCTACAAGATCAGTTTCTACATCCCTGGCTCATGCAGCTCGCCTACCATTAGACACTATTTGTGCAGCTGCCACTTGGTCTAAACCACATACATTCATTTCTCATTACAAAGTAGACAGGGTTTCTAGGGACAGGGCAACCTTTGGTTCCACTGTGCTCAAGAACGTTCTCCCGTGAGTTCCTCAGGAACATGGAGCTAGGGACGCTACCCAGGTGTAAGAACAACCGGCGAGATCGAACACTCTCACATTTAGAAGTTATGTCCTTACCATAACGTTCCATGTGGAGTGTTCATCTCGCCTTTGTTCTTACATTCCCACCCTCCCACCCTCAGGAAGAACGTACAGTTTGGTGCCTGGTCTGGATTATTTGGCTTCTGCTTTTGCAGTGGTAGTATATATATGTATATCTTGTATATATATATATATATATATATATGGATAAGTGCTTGTACAGTTATGTTTGTTTTTTTGCATGATTATGCTCTCTCTCTGACTTCTGGTTTGCTTGCAAACTAGATCTGAGGTAAAGGCAGAGGGGGATTGTGGGAGTTAGGTTAGTCTCGAGCTTCTTCTCGATGCAGAGCTTGCAAGCGGCCGACACGGAGCCGAGGATCGGCTCCGAACCCAGGTGTAAGAACAAAGGTGAGATGAACACTCCACATGGAATGTTATGGTAAGGACATAACTTCTAATTCTATGCTGATCGTCACAAACCCATGTCTCTCTACTCTGTATCATACAAATTTCTGAGAGGTGATCTTTGCCTGGCATATAAAGGCATCCCTGGATCCTGTTTTGATGAACCTTTTGCACATCCATAAAACAAACAACATTAGAACTAATAGATTAAAATACCTAACATTTGCTTGCGACATGAATAGGACATGGAGAGAAAGATATTTCTCAGAGAATTCCATTTCTGTGGAACAGGCTTCCCCATGCATGTTAAGCAGATTTCCTCCCTGTAGTAATGTACTGCAAAGCTCCATTAATTAACCCTCTTGTGCCCCCCACCCCCTCTCATCAAGAAGAAATGGAGTAACCTACCTCCCTACCCTCAGAAGAAAAATAGTAGTAATGTAACCTGCATTTTCTCCTGCATATCACTGTATTGTGTACACCTACCAAAGCAACTGTAGATCGGTCTTTCCTCTGTGGAACAACTTTCAACATCCACTACAATTCTCTTGCTCTCCAAACAACTTCTGTAGTGGAATGAGTGTTGCAATAGCACCAGCTGTTTTTATCATTCTGTTTTGGCTCTTGTGGTATGGCAGTTATGCTAATGAAGCAATTAAGAGTAAATGTCTTTGAACTGCACATTTTATGTGATGAGTAGCAGCCCTGGCCTGCCCCAGTGAAGCTTATACCTGACTGTGCATATGCACAGATGACTGTGAAGTGCAGTGCACGTGCACAGATGACTGTGAAGTGCGCTCTCAACTATGCTTGTTGTGATACATAGATGCATGTTTGAATGTGCATCACTGCATCTATGCTACATGCATTCTACTGGGCTAATTACCTCATCCAATAGCAATCAATACAAAACATGTATGGTCTGCTTCAGAGAATTTCTCTCATTAGATTAACTATGTCATGCAGCATTCCTTGTATTCCATTGCCAATCATCTCCAGGCCACTTTGGACAAAATCATCTACTCAATTTTGCCTTTATTCTATATTTTATTGACGTTATCAAATATAATCAAATCAATTATTTACTTAAATGCTATTTTCAAGAAATTTGGAAGATTTAATCTTAAATTTAATATGCATAAAACAAAAACGATTAGTAAACTATCAGTGTAACTGAAAATTTAAACAACTGTAATAACTAGGAATTACATTGTTCAACAATTGAGAACAATATTCAGATTGACTAAGAACAGAAATGTAATATATTGGAAAGATTAAGTGCAATTCTCTTCAATAAAAATATATAATTCAAACAGCATCCTTTACACAAAAAAAAAAAAAAAAGTTATGCGCTCACCGTAGCAATAGATTTATGTTGTCTGATTTTCATCCATTTCAGCTATGGATTGTTGGATCTGACCTTGGCATCGATCCTGAAGCCTCTCACTTTCAATTCTTTGACTCCTCCCCTACCCATAATTCCCAGAACTCCACTTCAGTACCTCAGATCCAGTTTGCACCTCCCCCCATTTTGTATTATACCCATATGCAAACACGTGAAATGTTTAACTTCTGCTCAGATTAATTTCAGGGAGCAAATTAACTCAACTGCATAACAGAGAAGAAGGTCAGGTTACCGGGGATCTGGCAGGAAGGACTACTCATAGACAGGGAATGCCAAAGTCGATTCAGACACTGGAATCCTATTAGTGAGAAATGGAAAGGGGTCAGGTGGGAGGGATGTTGAAACCAGATGAAAATCAGACATGAATATCGTTATGGTGAGTGCATAACTTTCGTATCAGTGTTATCTATTTTCATCCGATTTAACTGTTGGACAGATTCCCCAAGCATATAGATCTGGGTAGCATCAAGGAAGGGCATTTCTCAGGATGGTGGAGCCAAAGGAGAACATGATCTTTGACTGTCCATCCAGTTTATAATGAGATACAAATGTATGTACTGTTGACCAAGTAGCTGCTGCACAAATATCAAATGGGAGCCTACTGTCAAAGGCCGTTGTAGTGCCTACTTCCCCTTTGGAGTGAGCTTTAGGTTTAGTTTGTAAAAACAACCCATCTTATTGCAAACAAGGGGAAAACACTCTGATGACCATTTTTAAGAGTCACTTTAGACACTACTTTGCCTAGCTTGGGTTTGGAGACTGCCACAAATAACTGGTCTGATTTTCTAAAGGGTTTGTTCTATGAAGGCAGAATCTCAGCTGACAATGAATGTCTAGCATGTGAAGTGTGTATTCACCTTTTTTTGAAAATTTTGGACAAAAAGACTGGTAAATTTATTGAGTGGTTCACACTAGTTTGGGATGCCACCTTAGGAAGGAAAGATATAATAGTCCTTAAGGAAACTCCTACTTTGTGAAAGACCAAGTATGGAGGTTTGCATGAAAGTGCTTGCAACTCAGAGATCCTCCTGGTTGAAATAGTCACTAGAAAAATTGTTTTCCAAGACAGAAATTTTAACCCAGCTGGTGCTGCCAGTTCAAAGGCTTCATAGATTCATAGAAGGTAACTAGGCTAGTGGCCCTAGAGCCCTTACAAGCCTAGCCATATTTATCCTGAGGTGCCCCAGTTGTCAGAGGTTAGGTAAGTGAAGTTTGCAGAGGTAAGGGTCTATGGTAGTTAATAATGACTTCCTCTGTCCAGGAGGGACATTGGCGCCACCCCAGGAGTGAATTTGCCATCATCCATCCATTGCTCTGGGTTGCATGTTTCACGTGAATTGGAGGCTTGTTCCAGGCTGGTGGCAGTCTCTGGAAGATGTATCTATCTCTCTAGCATGACCTGCTCATATCAGAAGCTAGGTTAAGATCCCTGGAGCAAATGACCCTTGTGCAGTTTGATTTATGAATGTGTATCATTTCTATCAGGGCTGGGTCAGAGAGACTGCCCTGTAAGCCAGGCATAGGTCTCCCCTTAGCAACCTGTATGAGACAATAAAGTGACAGGGCTTTCAGTCTTTACGAGTAATACTTGTTTTGTGTACTCTGTAATTTCTTAGTGAGAAACCCCTGTGTTCTCTCCAATTGCAGCGAGTGTCTAGTGAGGTACATGCAAAAGGGAGCATTTGTAATCAGTTGATGATCTGATGAGGCCAAGTATGATGGAATTTTAACACCCTTAGATCTAAATACGATGCCCTTATTTAAAATATGTGCCACATAGAAGGATTTCCTTACTACTGTGGATAAGTGGTGGTCAGAGTTCAGGTTGCTATCAACCTGAGTTCCCAGATCACATACGACTGGGTCGACACTTACGGGGGTGCTGTCTTTAATGTAATTAGGGATGTCAGCTTTCCCAAAGGGAATAATAATGCATTTTTTACATTTATTTTTAATACATAGCTTTGGCACCAGTCGTTCGTCTTTGTTATTTGATGAAGAAAAATCAATAGTTGGCCATTTAAGTAAGTTTCCCACATTTCTCTGAAAGCAACATGGGGGGGGGTGACAAGTTGCCCATATTGTTAACTGTTTCTATAAAGGTGAAATTGGGGAGAAGAAAGTACAGTTGTGTAAAATCTTACCATAACAGTAGATGTCCTTCTCTTCAATTTTACAGCATTCTCCGCATTAGGGATATCCTGCCAAGGACAGCCCAACCTCCAGCCATTATTCCAAAGCCTTTAGATCTTGTATGTGCCATATGTCACACTTATGCTCCCCACACAGGAATAGAATTGAATTGCCTCAGTAGAGAACAGTAACTATAGGACAAAAGGTGGCTATAAACATCCAACGAGAGATAATGCAGTTGGAAAGGGGGAACACTCGGCCAGGAGGGTAGCCAAATCAAAACCTAAAAGAAAAAGCAGGAATGGAGGGAGTGACAGAATACTGCAACAGTGAAGGGAAGGGCATCTACTTTTACGGTAAGATTTTATACAACTGTACTATGTCTTTTTATATCACTGTTGCTGTATTCTTCACCTTACGCAGAGTACAAATGGTCAAGAAAAGGAGTGGGAGGTGGAAGACTGGGAAGAGCCATCAACAAACCCATTCAGGATGGCCGTAGCAAAGTCTGCTCTGGCCCTAGAAACCATATCCAGTTTATAATGCTTAGTAAAAGTATGCACTGAGGACCAAGTACCAGCTTCAAGGATGGAATTGGTGTCTAAACACTTGAAGAAAGCACCAGAAGAGGCAGCAGCCCAAGTAGAATGAACTCTAATTGAAATAGATAGACATTTGTTATGACAAAAATAACAAAAGGAAATGGCCTTGGATATCCAAAAGGAGATGGTTTGCTTAGAAACAACCAAACCCAAAGTCTTGGGATGAAAAGAAACAAAAAGCTGGTCAGACTTACGAATGTCTTAATTTTTCCAAATAATACCTGAGCTATCTGTGCAAATACAAGGTATGCAAGACCCTCTCACTACAAGACAGAGGAGAAGGAAAAAGAGGGGGGTTGTACTGCATGAGTTATGGACAACGCATTAACAACCTTGGGCATAAAAGAAGAATTAGTATGAAGAGGCAGCCTGTCCCTGAAAAAAAAAAAAAAGAGGAGGAATGGCTACAAGGGCCTGAAGCTTAGAAACCATCTGAGCAGAAATAAGAGCAAGCAGTCTTCCAGGTACAGTGCTGCAAAGAAGCTGAAACTGTAGGCTCAAAAGGACCCTGGGTCAATTTTTCCAAAACACCATTAAGGTCCTGCAGAAGAGGATAGGCTTCCTTGAGTTGCTTAGATGCAGGATGCCTTTATGAAACTGTTTAAACCTCAAAACAAGAAGCCAAAGGAGGATTCAAGGGCAGGCCGGCAAAAATAGCCGACAAATGGGCCTTTACAGAAGAACAGGCCAAGCCAGAATGGAGAAAGCCACACAAATAGGAGAGAACCAGATGGACTCTCACCGAAAAAGGGTCCTGGCTATGAGCATGGCACCAGACAGAAAATCTTTTCCATTTGGACATATAAGACTTTCTTGTTGCACATTTCTTTGTTCATGTAAAACTCTGAGCATGCCCTCAGAAAAGAGGTGTCTTAAAGGGATCAAAACCCTATCACCTACAGAGATGGATGAAGAGTGGACAATTGAGGATGGACCCCTTGTCCTGTGTGAGGAAGTCCGACCAGTGAGATAATTTGTGGTGATTGCCCCTGACCAGATACATTAAGAGGGTAAACCAATGTTGTCTCAGCCAAAAGGGAGTCACTAGCAAGATTTTTGGTGAGTCTGGATAAATATTCTGCAGGGTGCTTGGAAGCAGAAGAAGGGGAAGAGAAGCATAAAGAAACGTCCATCTTCCATGCTAGATGGCATGGACTCTGAAACAGAAAAGAGGGAGTTGCCTGTTCAGAGGGGTGGCAAAAAGATCTACCTGAGGAATTCCCCACCAATGGACTATGCCCAGAAACCGTTCTTTGTGAAGCATCCATTCTTCAGCCTGTGTTTTGGACCTACTCAGTCTGCCACTAGATTATGCATTGCCTGAAGAGTTATCTGATAACTGATAGCCAGATCCCAGGCCTGAAGAGTCAGCCTGCAAAGAAGGTAAGACTGTGTTATCACACACACACACACACACACACACACACACACACACACACACACACACACACACACACACACACTTGTTGACATACCACATCACTGTGATGCTGTCTCTGTAAACCTTCAGAGGACCTAGAACAGACTATGGGGTGAAAAGCTTGAAAGCCAGAACCAGAGCTCTCATCTCGGGGGGGGGGGGGGACAAAGACGAACTTTCAGATGAACACAGGAAGCCCCCCACCCCATGTCTGAGGCATTGGTGAGCAGTCCTTGAGAAGGAACCAGAGGCTAAAAGGTCAGACCTTTGTTAAGGTTAAGTTGCTGAATACACCACTCAAATACCAGCTTGAGACAAGAAAGGAGAAATGCTCTGAAATCTAGAGGGTGGTATTGCTGAAGCCAAACTGATATGATGTACCACTGAAGCTTCCATACAAGCAATCTAGCAAGAAAGAGCATTGGAATAGAAGAGGCCATGAATCCCAGGGCCTGAAGAAACTCATTGGTAGGCAGGGGAAGAAGAGACTGAAAGAAAGCTGTCACAGAGAAAACCTCTGGAGGTGGAAGAGAAATCATCAGTGGCACTGTCTGAATCCTGCAGGCCAGATACACATGATCCTGACAGGAAGTCAGGGCAGACTTTTGGATGTTGATAGTGGACGAGCTTGCAACATGATGGTAATATCCCATGGAGGTTCTGCATCTCTGATAGGATGTCTGAGGAGAAAATTTTCCTTTTATAAAGTTTGTAGAAATTCTTAGGGAAGCAATTGAATTATTGTTCTGGCCAATGTGGAAACTTGAGACAACTGACATTGTTGAATAACTGGGGCCATTGTGGCAAAAGTTCCAGAAAATTCTAAAATAAAATTATTTGGCACTTTCTCTGTGAACTTGTTTATCATTGGCGGGGAGGTGCATATAGGAGACCTGGGGACCAGTTGTGGACTACAGCATTCCTTGGTGACTGTCCTTATGGCAGGATTAAGGCAAAGTAACTGATGCATTTGTTGTTTAGATGTGAAACAAATAGTTTGTAGTGAGGTTTGCCCCAGTGATAGACAATCAATGTTGCCGCTGCTGGACTGAGGGGACCACTCATGAGATATCAGGACAGATTTGCTCAACTTGGATGATGCCGGGATATGTATTGCTATAACAAAGTACTGAGAAGACATCGCTTATTGCTAAATTCTCATGACTTTTCAAAATAAAGTACAAGAGCGAATCCATCCCTGTTTGTTGCTGTACCAAACCACTGACGTATTGTCTGTCTGTATTGATATCACACACCGGGGGAGGACATCCTGAAATACCTGCAACACTAGGAGAACAGTGATGAGAAGATTGGCCTCTGTGATTAACTCCCTTGGTTTGTCTTCCCTTTGAAATGCCCCCACCGTAGAATTGAAGAGATGTGTCAGTCATCACCATGGCCACAGGGGAACGGATGTCCTTATGCTGCTGACTAAGACATCCACCAAGATATGTGTCCCCTGAAAACTGGGGTAAGCCAAATCTTGGCATGAAGTGGGTTATAAAACTGGGACCATTGCACTGTTAGGGTCCACTGCAGCACTCATGTAAAATCTGGGAAAGTGAACCATGAAGATTGTGGAAGCCATTAGTCCTAGGAGATGTCCACCAGTGAGACTAATCATACAAGGGTGGTGGTAAAGAACCTGAGTGGCTGTGAGACACAAAGGAGAGAATCCTAGAGTCAGGAAGTCAAGCAATCTGCAAGTTTATGTTCAGGTGGCATCCGATAAATTCTGTTTACTGAGATAAATTTTGGTGAGATTGACTGTGATGTTTAGATCTTGCAACAGCTAGAGCAGAAGGTCCTGATGATTTACTAAAATGTTGCTGGAAGCAGCGATTAGGAGCAAATTGTCTAGTTACAGGAAGACATGGACCCTTCGCAGGTGAAGATGTGCCATTACCCTGGTGAACACCTTGGAGCTGTGGTGAAAATGAATGGAGGGCTGTGAAGTGATAATGATTGGCTCCCAGCAAGAAATGGAGATTTAATGCTTGTGTATCTTGATATGGTAATGAGTCCTTGAAATCTAAGGAGCACTTCCAGTTGATCTTCCTCAGCAGAGGCAAAATGCACTGAAATGACACCATCCAGAACTTTGTGTTAAGTACTGATTCAGATGACTTAGATCCAGAATGAACCTAAGGTCCTATCTTCTTTAGTACTAAAAATAACTTTTGAGTAAACTTCGGATTCTAATCAGTCGTCAGGGACTGGCTGGATAATTCTTTTTTTCTATCAACTTGGTGATCTCTGCTGCTGCCGTTTCCCATTGACTAGGTGGGATGTTGGGAAGGTTCATCTTTTGGTGGGAGGAAGTGAAAATAGTATAGAATAGTCTCTGGAAATTATACTTAACATCCAGGAAATCTGTAGGTATGTTTTGTCAGGCTTGTGGGTGCAAAGACAAGCATCCCTCAACTGCCTCCAGAGTGCAACAGTCGGCCAAACCTTCAAGGGATGCTGAAAGGGTTCATAGGTATGTGCCACTGATGAACAGAGACACAGAAGTGATAGTATGGGAAGTCTCTGGGATAGGTTTTTCCATAAAGGGACCATGAAAGTCCTGGTTTTGTGGTCTGGCTCTGCCTCTCAGGTGACGTGTTATTGAAGCCTGCACCTCTACCACAAGATGGGTCTTTTAGCACGAGTGTCCTATTAAATGCTCTGTGACTTCTGGAACCAAATCTTCTTTTCAGCTCTTTGTTTCCTAGAGTAGGGCCTCTGGGGAGTGGAGAAGCAGATTCCAGCCGGTGTGTGTCTTACCATCCCATTGACTCCTAGTCATTGTATCCTTGGCAGGAATAGGGCATTAATTTCTGCAAAATTACACAAGGTGCACCCCGGCATGTCAGCAGATGGTAATGTTTGTGCCTGTTGCTCTGACCATGCCATCAGCTGCATTAGGAAGTAGTTACATGGCTACATTAGAAGTAGACTGTAGGGTAGAAAGCAGAAATTCCACAGTCTTCTGGACATTCACAGTTAAAACACCAGCGAGAGAGAGACTTGGGAATTTCCTTGGTCAAGTATCTCTTTGAAATCTGGTGACATAGGCCAAGTAGTTCAGTTCTCAAAGGGTGAAAATCAATTTCCTGAAGCAGTCCATGGCCATATACTCCCTGTTACGGGGATGAACCAAACAGATCTGAAGTAGTTTACTTCATTTGGTCTTCAACCTGTGGGAATACGGATCCATATCAGATCCGAGCCGGCAAATATTACTAGCATCAGCTCCGAGCTCCAGACTCCTCTCCTTTCCCATTATACACCTCCACTGCCTTCCATCCCCAGATCTCGTTTGCCGCGATTTGCTTATACATCATGTCTTCTGAGCTCCAGCTAGCAGTGGGTTATTTAACTACTGTAAGTAGAAAACTTTCACTTTTTTTCGTCAGTCTAGATTAGTTTAGGTACCCCTTCTCCCCTCCCATCTCTTTGGTGTCGAGTGTTAGTCTGGTTAGGTATGTAGATAGAGTAGTTTGTTCTGTGGTGCCCCTCTCCCCCTCAGTGTTGTCTATAGACTAGCGTGGTGAGTGGGTGTGTGTGTAAGTTCAAGAAAGCATTTGCCTGCCTTTTTTTAAGGCTTTCTTTCTTCTCTTAGGATGGCTGAAAAGCTTGTGTTTAAGCACTGCACAGAGTGTGGCCATAAGCTCTCCCCAGCGGATGGCCACACTCTGTGTGTTGTGCTTGGGTGTGCTCCACGTTAGTGTGAATTACTCCCTTTGTGCGGGTTTCAACCCCAGAGCCTTAAATGATAGGAAGGCCAAGTTGGACCTCAAAGGTCTTCTTCCTCCTACCAACTCTCTTTCCTCCTCTTTGGTCGCTGTGACTGCCTCTCCCTCCTCTCTTCCTCTGGCCTCTCCTCCCTCCCAGGCTGGACTAAAACTCCTGCATCTAAGCCTGTGGTAGCGGAGCAGAAGAGAGGTAGAGAAAGGGAGACAGAGTCACTTCTCCAAGCAAGTCAGCATGGATCCGTGACTCCCCTCGGCTCCGATCTTCAAGGTTCTCCCTGGAGCCGGAGGAGACACGTCCAGTCTCGAGCCTCGGTTCCCCGACCGCCAGGTCGGAGTTCACAGCCTCGTCATGGTCAACCCGCTCCTTATCAGGTATGGATCTGGAGAAGATGATGGGGCGCTTTATTCGTAAAGAGATCCAGATGGGGGTCTTGCCAGCCCCCCCTTCCTTGGACAGGTGAGCTCGCTTCTCTTCTTTCAACCCATTTCTCCTTCTCTGATCCAATCTTCGGCTTCGGAGTACTTGGATCTGAGGTTGGCCTTGGTCAGGGGGTTGGTGCCGATGGTACTTTTTTCCTCAACAGCGACAGCTGCCTGGAGTGTTTTGGATCCAACAAGTTTGGATCTGGGCCGCTCTCGGAGCCGGAGCTTGGGTGTCAGATCCGAGGGAGTGGAACCTTTTCCACTGGCTCTGAATTTGTTGGGCCAGGTCCCTTCCCTCGGAGCTCCGTCCCCCTCGGGCCCAGCTCCAATTCTTACATCAGACCCGGGGAGACCGGCCTTCTTATTAGCTTCCCAGGAGGTCCGTTCTCCTTCGGCATTTGATGTGGTAGAAAGGGTCCTCTCCATCAGATGGAGACCCCTGACTACCCCCTCGGACTCTCCCCAGACCCTCTCAGCTCTGTCTACGCTCACAATTGTCTTACCAGAGGGACAGCCCGTGCTTGAAGAGCCCCAGACGGTTCCCCCTGAGGAACAGATGGCTTGGAGTGCCCCCCGGAGAGCCCCACCAATGTGCCTCACAAGCATACATGCAAGAGGAGGCACTTGGACTCTCCCAGTTCCCTCACTGAGGACACAGATTTAAATGATGGAGAGGGATCCCCAAGATCACCTCCCGAGGATGTCTCCTTTGGAGACATCATGGAGATTCTGCTCCAGCGGGGAGGTCTGTCTGCCCCCAAGCCCTCTTCTGATGAGTCTGTGTTCCTGGAGGGTTTCGGCACAGGCTTGTCTACTTCCCGGTTGTCCCCTCCCACGGATAGTTTAATGGATTTGGTCACCTCACGGGTGTGGAAGGAACCAGACACCATGGAGCCTATCCCTAAGCGACCCGATAAAATTTTAAGCCCCCCCATTGACAGGTCATCCTGGAATAAGGGCTCCCCTGTGGATGCCATGGTGGTAGCAGCAGCCACTAAGAAGGAACTTGCTCAGGAGAGTTTCTCAGTCCACCCTCCTGACCGGGAGTCACGGATGATGGGACCGCCTAGGAAAGCGGATGTATGCTTTAGCTACCTTTTCGATCAGGGCAGTGAATTACTTGGGCCATGTCACTAGACTCCAACACGACCTAGTAAAGGAGCTGGAGGAGTCTCCCCCCAAGTTCATGTCGCAGGAGGACAAGGCTTCATTCTCCGCATGAATGGCCACCCTAAAAGCGGTATCTAATACGTCCATGCGACTCCTCTCCCATGCTACGGAAGGAGCGGCTAGGGCAGCTGGGTACGGCGTGTCCATGAGGCGTAACGCCTGGCTCAGGTTGTGTCAGTTTTCCAAACCCTTTAAGGCATCTTTTGCCAATGCCCCTTATTAAGGCTCTACACTCTTCGGTAAGACCATCAAGGAGACATTAGTCCATAGTCATAAGGACGGGAAGTCACTGTCTGTCATCAGAATCCACTTCTCTAACCCTCAAATGTCTTTTTCTCAGAACCAGTGAGGGTAAAAGAAGATGTGGTTCCGGAAGTCTCAGTATTCCCAAGACACTCAGGGCTCTTCTTCCCCCTAGAAGCAGATGGGGCAGAATGGACACCGGCCCAGAGGCAGAGGGGGTCCGTGGAACTTTGGGTCTCGGGAAACATTCTCAGACAGACCCGGGCAGCAACCCCGAGGGGTTGCCCGGCAGCTCTACTCTGGAGGCAGTCAGGGGATGATTGCCCTTGCACCCCAGAGGCATGGGAGTCTATAACAGACCGCTGGGTGCTTCAAATCATATCTAGAGGATATTCTATCTCCTTCTTGGGTTACCACATATTTCCCAGACACCTCCCGGACGTTCCACCCATGCAAAGGGAGGCAGCAGCACAGGAAATTTCCAAGCTGCTAGTAAAATGAGCCATCAAAACCATTCCCCCAGATCAGTTTGGATCGGGCTTGTACTGAAGGTTCTTTTTGGTGCCAAAAAAAATGGGGGACTTAAGGCCCATTCTGGTCCTCTCTACCCTGAACCTGTCTGTTGCCAAAGAGAAGTTCCGGATGGTCACATTACAGTCCATCAAGCCGTACCTGCAAGAGAGTGATTGGATGTGCTCATTAGACCTCCAGGATGCTTACTATCACATAAAAATGCACAGAAGCTCCAGGAGGTTCCTCTATTTCTGGCTAGGCGTCAATCATTATCAATTTCGAGCCCTACCCTTTGGTCTCACCACAGCCTCTAGGGTGTTTACCAAAGTGATGATGGCTGTAGCGGCTCACCTGAGGCTTCAGGGGATTCAGGTCTATTTGTACCTGGACAATTTGCTCCTCACTGCTCCCACTAGGCATTTACTTTCCCAAACCAGGGATTACTTTCTGTTCAATTGCCCTGAGTTTGGGTATCACAATCAACACATCCAAATCTCTCCTAGATCCTGTACAGGTGATAGACTACATTGGTGCCAGGATAGATACACTTCAGTGCAAAGTATTCCTGACTTTGGAGAGAGTTCAAAACCTCAGGATGCATGTCTCCTTGATCTACCGTTCTCACTTCCCAATGGCAGAATTAGTGTTGAGGGCCCTAGGCTCGATGGCGGCGAACATAACTTTTCTTCCGTGTGCTCGGCTACACATGCGGATACTTCAGTGAGTCTAGCGATTCAATGGTCCCAGTTGGAACTGCTATTAACTTATCCTATCCACCTAAGTCGAGTGTGTCGGTCATCCCTCATATGTTGGATTGAGCTCTCTGGACATTTTGGAGGGATGACCCTTTGTTCCAGCCCCGGCCCAAACCACAGTGACCAAGGATGCCTCCCAACTCAGGTGGGGGGGGCATTGTTCGGGCAGGACAGTCCAAGGCCTGTGGTCCCCCATACTAACCAGCTTGCATATCAGTGTCCTAGAGATGAGGGCGGTCCTTCTAGCTTTGCAGGCCCTTCATGCCTTTTTTCCTCTGAGGATGATTGCCATTCAGTCAGACAACATATCAGTAGTCTGGTATATCAACAAAATGGGAGGGACCAGATCTTACCCCCTTTGTCGTGAGGCCATGAGAGTGTGGGAATGGGTGATCTCCACCAGTCGCTTTCTCATCGCAATGCACATTCCGAGACGGTCCAACATCCTAGCGGACAGGCTAAGTCGTACCATTCTGATGCCTTACGAGTGGTCTCTGAATCTGTCAGTAGCGGAACAGATCTTCAGTGAGTGGGGTCAGCCTTGCTGGGATCTCTTCATATCTCCTTCCAACGCGAAGTGTAGCAAGTTTTTCACATTGAACCCCCTGCCGGGGGAGTCCCCCAGAGATGCTCTAGTTCATGCTTGGCCTCCCGGTTTTCTGTATGCTTACCCGGCAGTACCTCTCATTCTGATGTTTCTGCAGAAAGCTTGTTCACTGGGAAGCAAGGTGATCCTCATTGCCCCATTCGGGCCTCGCCAGGTATGGTTTCCCTTCCTTTGGTCCCACCTTCTGGCTTCACCTTGGATCCTATATCCCATTCAGGATTTGATTTCACACCCCTTGGGGGTGCCTCATCTGAGTCTGGATAGCCTGAAGCTCACGGTTTGACTGCTCCAGTTCCCATAATTGCTTGGACTCGCGGACTAACCTCCTCAATTAGATCTATTTTGGTATCTGCTCATAAGTCTTCGACCAGAAAGGTTTATCGCAGCAAGTTTAAACGTTTTTCTTTCTGGGTCTCTCAGAGGAGTTTAGACACTTTCACAGCTCCTATTTCCACTATTTTCTAGCTGATATTTTCCAGCACAGAGCTAGTTCTACTGTCAAAGTTCAGTTGACTGCCATTTCCCATTTTCATGCAGGCGAGAATTCTGCATCCTTAGCATCTTCCAGACTGTGTAAAGCTTTTATCAAAGGCACCTTTTTGCTACACCCCCCTGTTCAAAGATCCTGTTCTCCCGTGGGACCTTATTATGGTTCTCCAAGCTCTGGTCGTTCCGCCTTTTGAGCCTGCCGCAACTGCAGATCTAAAATTTTTATCATGGAAAACAGCTTTTCTGGTAGCTATTACCTCTGCTAGAAGGGTTTCAGAATTACAGGCCTTGTCCATCAAACTTCCGTACATGATTTTTCATAAAGACAGAGTTTCCCTTCGAACCAATCCATCTTTTCTTCCTAAGGTGGCATCACCAGTCAATATCAATCAGACTATTAATTTGCCTGTGTTTTTTCCCAATTTTATGAACAAGATGGAATACAAACTACACATATTGGATGTTCATAGACAGTTACAATTCTATTTACACAGGACAAAAAAATTCCTTAAATCTGATCAGTTGTTTGTTTCCTTCTATGGACCCTTTTTGGGAAAACGTATCTCCAAGGTCACTATAGCTAGATGGATCTTTTCATGCATCCTGCAGGTCTATAAGGACAGAGGCATGTCTCCTCTAGGTCAGGTAAAAGCTCATTCCACTAGGTCCATGGCTACGTCTCCGGCTTTCTGGTCTAGAGTGTCTTTGGATGACATTTGCTCTGCAGCTACTTGGTCCTCATCTCATACATTTATTTCTCATTAGAAATTGGATTTGATTTCCAGAAGGAGAGCATCCTTTGGTTCTGAGGTGCTCCAGAATATCCTTCCATGAGGGCCTCCCAGGAGTTTTAGTAGCTGGGGACTCTGTCCCACAGGTTGAAGACAAATGAAGTAAACTTCTTCAGATAAAGAAGTTATGTACTCACCATAACATTCCATCTGAGTAGTTGTACTTCATTTGTCTTCAACCATCCCTCCCTCCTCCCCCCGGACCTTGGTGCATGATCAGCCTACGGGCTGCAGTATAGGTCACAAGTATATTATCAGGTTGGGTTCTCAGTATAATTTCAGAAAACTCGATCTGGGGATGGAAGGCAGTGGAGGTGTATTATGGGTAAGTGGATGAGTCTGGAGCTCAGAGCTGATGCTAGTAATATTTGCAGGTGGGATCCGATACGGATCCGTTCTCCCACAGGTTAAAGACAAATGAAGTACAGTTACTCAGATGGAATGTTATGGTGAGTACATAACTTCTTTTTTTCTTCTGACAGTTCCTTCTTTATGACCGCCGCTACTACCATGGTATCCACTGGTGGACTTTTACTCCAATGTTTGCAGTCTACTGGTGCTGCTAAGATTTTATCTAGTTTCTTAGTGATAGGCTCCATCGTGTCCTCAATGAGTGTATTAATGGGGGAAGGGGGTGGTGGGGGTGCCACCCATGAGGAAAGTGAGCCAGCTCCAAAGGCTTCCAGGAACATGGACTAATCTGGAGAAGGATTATCTTTGGACCATGCACCTCTCTGCTTCATTAATTCAAGGATTTTGCCAAAAGTGATGTCTTCAGATAGGGATCTAAGGGAGCCTTGACCTTCAAGTCTGTGTCTTCGGTGATGGATTCTGGAGAAGAGTCTTACATGCTTCCTCTTGCTTATCTGCTTTCTATGAACTGATTCCGGGTAGTGTCAGAAGGTTCTGAATCAGACTGGGAGCTAAGGTACCAAGCAACCTTCGAAGACTGTGGAGCTGTCTAACAGGACGTTGGGAAGCAGTAGAAGACTCTAAGTCTGGATTTGGATGGAACTGAACTGGATGGAGGCACCTTATCCCTCAATCTCAAAAGGACCCACTCAAAATCCTCGAAGGCCGAGGATGCTGTCAGCCCTGTTGGATCCCTCCCATCCCCTGATAGGAGAGAAGCCTCATAACCAAGAAACGCAAACCAGAGACCAACCTCAGTGCTAAGCTGTCAAGAGCCAAGGGGAAGAGATGGCTCTGACTACTTTGGTGTCGACCTTTCCCCCCGAACCACGGCACCAAAGCTTTGGTTCCAAACAACTTTGGAAGGAGGAAGGTAACCTGTAATACTGGCTCCAGCAAATGAGTTCTGGGACAGATTGGATCCAAGATAGTTGGTACAAGGGATGGACTGGTTAAGAAAGACTAGAAGGGTAAATGCACCAGCACTTAATACATTCCCAGGGGATGGTACAGAGAACACCATGCTTGAATGTGCAATCTGAAGAACTTCCTCATCATCCTGCTGACATGCTGTTCGGTAAGACTTCTAGATGACTGAGAAGATGACACCACTGAAGATGGCCCACAGTACCTCCTCTCCTGAAGGATTGGTGAGTGCAGTCTGGAATTCACTGAGTATAGGGAAAATAGAGGTTGAGGAGGAGATGGACGGTCCAGAAGAACTGACAGTTCCATACATCTAGGAATCTTCCGATATGAAAAAGATGGTGTTGGATCCAGTGATCTCTTACAGGACTTGCCCGATTCTGATTTTTCTTTTTCTTTAGATTTTTCTCTATCCTGTTCTCTGTTTTTCTTCTTTTCCTTCCGTTTGCCCGTAGCTTTCTTGTCCTTTCAGTTAAGGGAGGAAGTAGTAGTAGTAGTAGATGGTGCAGCAGAACCTGTGTGAGGGGTAAGAAGGTTATTTACAATTAACTTCTCCCTCCTGGTTTGAAGAGCCTGGGAACTAAAATATGAACAGGTTTGACACTAGTGTCAAGATGGGCAGCTCTCAAGCAATAAACACACACAGTGTGGATCCTGTGGAGGAAGCATGTGCCCACACTCTGTACACTTTTAAAACACTTTCCCGTCAGCCATGATTCACAGTCAAGGCAAGAAGCCTAGAAAAAACCACAGTTACAAAGTCTAACTATTAAAGTTTTTCTGTCTATGGAAAACACACACTATAAACTAGTCACACAGCTAAACTAACCCTATGCTAAGACACCAGGATTAAACATACCTATAACAAGAATACACAGTTATCAAAGCACACTATAAACAGTCCTGTTCTAAGTAATTTTCAGCTTACAAATCTAAGTAACAATCCTAAATTTAACTTTAACTAAATGGCTGGAGAGAGAACTTCTCTCAGTACAAGAGAAGGAAAACAGTGAAGAAAAGCAAGGAACTGCAGTTAAAGGATTCCGTTCACAGGAGCCCTTGAAAACACAATCCAATACTTCAGCAGGTGAAGTACTAAAGTGGAGTTCAGGGAATTATGAGTAGGGGAGGAGTCAAAGACCTGAAACCGAGAAGCTTCTGGATAGTTGCTGAGGTCAGATCCAGCAACCCACAGCTGAATCAGATGAAAATAGACAACACTGGATATATTTAAGTAATAAACTTTATCATCTCTTTGATATCCTATTAGACATATAAGGGAATTATCACATTATATCAGAACATGGAATAATGAGTCAGTTGGTTTTCTTCATGTTGAATCATATGATTGGCTTCTAATTTTAAAGTGATGATATGATGGATAGATTCATATTCAGTGAAGTGGAAATATTTACATATTAACTGTTAATAACATTTTATAGATATTAAATAACTTTTATTCTATTCAAAATCCAACAAGTTCTAAATACTTAAATAATATCCTGAAAGACTTCAAAATTGTATATACAAAGCCTGCATTGGTGGCATAAAGGAATAAAACCATATTTACAACTTAGGCAATCCAAGTTGGCTAACGGCTTGGGTGCTTGATGGTGCTGGCAGAATGGATGGGCATACCCATTCTGGAGAAGAAGAAATAATGGCTGACACTACTGCTCCCATGACAGAGCCTCAGATGGAAAGAAGAGGTTTGTCATGATGTGGGGAGCAAGTATTGGAAAACATGGTCAAGGCCAACAAAGTTGGTGATGGTAGCCCTTGGTAGCATATGTTAAGGGATATGTATGTATAGACAAAGGAGGAATAGGTAGCCCTTGTTGTGATGCAAGTGGTCATGTCACCGCCATCAATGGGGTAAGAATATAAAGGAAAATACTGTCATTGCCAGGGTGCTGGCAAAAGCACAAAACACCCTCATGGCTTCATGGACGATGTCCCCCTCAGACAGCATAATATCTGACTGAAGGGAGGCTTGTTGGCAGTAAGCTTGTGGCAAATGTAGTTAAAAATATATATGTGCGTGGCCATGTGGTGACTGCTCAAATAGTCAACAGCGAAAACATCGAGACCACAATAATGAACTGGCAGAGCATTGAAAACTAGACAGTAGGTGTTTCTCCAAGACCAGAGTTCAGCAGGGAGTGAGGTTTTGCCCTTTCACAGCTGTAATGCATTTCCAGAATTGGTATATATAATTAGCAGGGGGTGTGGTGGGGGTGCTAAAACAGTATTTCTAACTTTGTGGTTTTCAATGTTACAGCAGTTTGACATTATGGTCTCAATGTTTTTGGTGCTGACTTTATAAGCAGTTGACAATGACTGACTTCTGTATACATACACAAAGACCCCAAACTTAATCAAGTGGATATTTTCTGTATTTCTGATACTTCTTACTCCAGTTTTCACAGAAGGTTCTAAAGAACAGAAAAAAAATGCAAAACTGGAGTTGACTTAATTTTTGTATACTGGCTTAACTGCCTAAATGTTGGCACTTTTCTGTCAGTGGCATTCGTACATTACTGGAATTAAATAAGTGGCTACTTGTACAGCATGTTAAGACAAGTTATTGTGTATAAAATGCCACATAACAAAATACAAGATTACTGAACTATCCAGTCTTAATAAATGTAAAAATGTGCATTAACAAATAAGATGTCATCCATATCAATTTTATCAGAAGTATATAAAATAATACTAATAAATCCACTGCATCCAATTCCTATTGGAAAATTTTACAACAAACAATTACCGTTTTTTTTTTTCTGATATAGATAAAAGTACTATCAGTTAGTAAGGCATCATTCATCATCATTTTGGAAAAGTCACAGTTTTTAACTTTTAAATCAAACCTTTCATACTGTGGATTGGAATTGGTAAATAAGTAAATCACATAATACATCTTGTTGGAGGTGTAATGAACAGATTAGTAATGTATATGTTATGATTGTGGATTCTTAGTAGGGCTTTGGTCAAAATTTTCACTTACTGAGGCACTGTTGATTGATAACTTTAAGATATGTGCTAGTAAAGAACAACTACCACTCTTATGGTGCATCTTAGGTTTTACTAGGATTCAGGAAAATAGATGTTAAGTTGTCTATCTTGCCTTCATTCTTGCTGGATGGGTTCGGAGCCGATCCTCGGCTCCGACTCGGCCACTCTAAAAGCTCGAGAGTTAGTTCCACTGGCTCGAGGCTCCCCTTATATCCCACAATGCTAGGCGGTAATACTCCAGATCTCGTTTGCCGCTACAGCGATCGAGGTGTGTTGTTCCAACCGGCTTCAGGTTAGTTTGTTTAGAGCAATCTAAAACTTATTTTAAACCCCCTTAACTTAGTTTTTATTCATAATTTCCAAAGTTAAATAGTATTTTATCCATTCCCTCCAGTTTCTCCACCCTTTTTACCTCAAGAACTTAGGAGTTCTTTCCTTAGGCCTTCGGGCCCTTCCATTCCCTTATTACTAGTGAAGTGTATGTGTGTTTTTTTGTAGGATCAAAAATAGAAATTAAAAACTAAATTTATTAGTTTAATTTAATTTTTTTATTGGATAGTGTAATCGGTGTGTTTGTGTCTGTGTGGGTGATTACACTTTATATCTTTAGTAATGTCTAAGGATTCAAAGGTCTCAGGCTTTAAGAAGTGTGACTCGTGCTGTCAGAAGATGTCTCTGACAGACGGTCACACTTCTTGCATGTACTGCCTGGGACCTTTGCACCTGCAGGACTCTTGTGCTGTTTGCCATGGCTTCAGCCCTAGAGTCCTGCAGGAAAGGAAAAATAAGCTTATCTTACGAGGCTTATTGAAGCCTGAGGGTCCCCCGACTCTATCTTCGGGCAAACTCTCCAAGCCTACTAGGTCGTCGGCTCCAGCTTCTGAGTCGACACCTAGGGCTTCGAAGTCTGCTACAGCATTGGCTCCAACACTTATTTCTTCTGTTTCCTCAGCTCCGGCCGGAGCCAAGGTATTAGAAATCACTGAGTCGGCTCCGATAAGGTTATCGGAACCGACAACTAGGAAAAGGTCTAGGTCACCGTCTCTTGGCTCCGTTCATTCGGCTCCAGCATCTCCCTTGCTGTCTGAACGGAGCCATAGGTCTCACTCCTCTAGGTCGTCGAGACTTTCAGATCATGACCTTCAGAGGGTGGTGAGTTGACTTCTTAAGTCCGAGGCACTGGCCCAAATGCTACAGAGCCCGACTCATCAGTCGATGCTTAACCCTATTACTCAAAATGTTCCTCCTCCGACTCCTCTGAGTTCGGAGCCGGACCCGAGACTGTGGCAGCATCGGAGCCGATACAATTGTCTTCGGCGCCGCCTGCTCCGATTTCTTCATTGGAGGAATCTCGGCGCCGGACTTGGTGAGTAGCATCGGACCCTTGTCCGACCCCGCTTTCCCTCTTGGTGCTTCGGCGTTGGTGAGTTCGGCTCTGACATCGGCCTCGGAGCCATCACTGTCGGTGCCAAGGGAGGTTTTCAGCTTTTCGGAGCGGAGACCTCTGGCTCTGCCTGACAGGGGTGCTTTCGAGGTCATGCGGAGTGTGTTGGAACCTGGTTCAACTCCACAGTCGGCTCTGTCCGCCCCTCCCTCTTCAGTGCCTCAGGTAATTTCTACTCACTCCCTCATCCCGGATCGCAGAGAGCCAGCTCCTCAAGTGTCCCCAGTGGGGATCTCCTACTCTTCCGAGGCCTCTCCTGAATTGGCAGGAGAGCCCCCTAGGAAGAGAAAGTGCAAGAGGAAGCACATAGACTCACCTGAGTCTGTCACCTCTGACACGGATTTAGAGGATTCCGAAGGTTCCCCCTCTGAAGATGTCTCCTTTGCAGACATCCTGGAGATCTTAAAACAGAGGGGGAACTGGCCAGCCCTCAACCCTTCAGAGGATGAATCTGTGTATCTTGAGGCTGCTCTCGCCCTTCCACCTCCTGGGTGTCCCCCTTGACCCCCTCATGCAGGTGGTAGCAAAGGCCTGGACGGCTCCTGACTCTGTGGACCCCACCCCAGGAGACCTTCAAAGTTTATTACGCCCCAGCAGACAAACAATTTTTGACTAAAGGAGTTTCTGTGGATGCTATGGTGGTGGCTGCTGCCACCAAGAAGGAACTAGCTGACAGGTAAGGGAAGCGGATGTTCTCGTCAGCGACCTTTTCGATGCGTTCGCTGAACTACCTCTGTCATTTCACTCGTCTTCAGAGAGACTTGATCAAGGAAGCGAGTGAGATGTTAAAGGATCCAACAGCTGCGGGTTTTCGGGATAAGATGAACACTCAGCTGGCTACCCTCAATTCGATAGCTAATTCCTCCATGCCCCTCCTTTCATATGCGGCTGATGGAGCGAACAGAGCCGCAGGTACAGGTGTGGCCTTACGCCGGCATGCCTGGATGCGGCTATGCAATTTTGCGGACCCTTTCAAGACGTCTTTCACTAACTCCCCGTTTGATGGATCGTCTCTTTTTGGTCCTCAAGTGAAAGAAACCCTGACAAGGTGCGAGACTGATGGCAAAACTCTTTCTGCCGTCGGAGTCCGTTTTTCTACTCCTTCTAGGCCTTACCCCAAGGGCCAGAAGGGTGGAAAGATGTGGTTCCGCAAACAATCTCAAGGAGCTTTGCCTGACGCACAGAGTCTGTTCCCCTCTAGAGGCAGAGGGGGGGAACAATAATGGTAGACGCCGCCCTAGAGGCAGGGGGGGTCCGCAGAACCAGGGCAATCGAGAAACCTTTTCTGATAAGCCCTTTCAACATCCCTGCTGTGTTGCTCGACTGTCCACCTTCGGAGGCAGTTGGGGGAAGATTATCACTGTACCCAGAAGCCTGGCGATCCCTAACTCAAGACAAGTGGGTACAGTCTATCATTTCCGAAGGCTATTCCATCCTATTCTTTCGCATTCCAAAACAATCAAAAAAGTCCCTTCTAAATGTTCCACCCGCTCAAAGGAAGCAAGCAGTGTTAGAAATCTCAAAGTTGCTTGCAAAAAGAGCCATTCAACCAGTTCCAGCAGACCAGGAAGGATCCGGAATCTACTCCAAATTCTTTTTGGTTCCAAAGAAAACAGGGGACTGGAGACCAATTTTGGATCTCAGCAACTTGAACAAGTCTGTCAAGAAAACAAAATTTCGGATGGTCACGCTGCAGTCCATCCTACCCCTATTGGGGAAGGACAACTGGATGTGCTCTATAGACCTCCAGGATGCTTACTATCATATAAAAATGAATAGACACTCCAGGAGATTTCTCCGCTTCAGGTTGGGAACCAGTCATTTTCAATTCAGAGCCCTGCCCTTTGGACTCACCACAGCCCCCCGGGTGTTTACCAAATGCATGGCAGTGGTCGCCTCTCATCTGAGACGTCAAGGATTCCAGGTGTTTCCATACTTAGACGACTGGCTCCTTACAGCCCCCACCAAGCATCTTCTACTACTTGCCAGAGACTGCACTTTTAGCACATGTCGAAAGCTAGGTATCTCAATAAATTGCGAAAAGTCTGTTTTGTCGCCTTGTCGTGCTATTACCTTCATAGGCGCAATTCTAGACACAGTCAGCATGTCAGCCAGACTCGCAGACCAGAGGATAGCAGACATACACAAACAAGTCTCTCTTCTCCTCCACAGCAACAAAATCAAAGCCCGACTGGTCCTGAAAGTACTGAGGATAATGGCAGCTGCTATCCCTCTTCTTCTATTAGCCAGATTTCACATGAGAATCTTACAATGGATGCTCTTCACACAATGGTCATACCAACAACTTCCGATGTCCCACACCATTGTGATAACTCAAGCATGCAGGAATCACCTTTTTTGGTGGATTACATCCCCCCAGCTCTTCTTAGGAAGACCCTTTGTTCCTCCCCCTCCGGTTGCTACTCTGACAATGGACGCCTCCCTGATCGGGTGGGGGGGGAATTATCAGGGCAGGACGGTCCAGGGCATATGGCAACCTTACGAATGCCACTTGCATATAAATGTTCTAGAGATGAGAGCAGTGCTTTTAGCGTTGCAGGCCCTTCAAGACTCTCTTCCGATAGGAACGATAGCAATTCAGATGGACAACATGTCTGTAGTGTGGTATATCAACAAGCAAGGCGGAACCAGATCCTACCCCCTATGTCGAGAGGCACTCAGACTGTGGCAATAGGTGATTTCTTCTCAGCGGTTTCTGATAGCAACGCACATTCCCGGGAAGTCTAATGTCATTGTGGACAAATTGAGCAGAGCTATTCTCATGCCTCACGAGTGGTCTCTGAAAATTTCAGTGTTGGAGAAAGTTTTTCTAAAGTGGGGCCAGCCTTGCTGCGACCTTTTTGCTACTCCCCAAAACAGCAAGTGCAAAAATTATTTCACACTCTTTCCCCAACCAGGCCATCCCAGCAGAGACGCTCTAGTCCAAGATTGGCCCCGGGGACTTCTGTATGCCTTTCCTCCCTTCCCACTGATTTCTCAATTGATACAGAAAGCCATCGCTCAGAAAGCTTCCTTGATCCTCATTGCACCTTACTGGCCACGACAGGTTTGGTTCCCATTTCTGCACCGTTTTCTGTTGGAGCAACCGTGGCATCTGGACCCAGTTCCAGATCTTTTGACCCATCAGTCGGGTTAGTTACATCGCTCCCTCCCCTCTCTGAACCTCACTGCATGGTTCCTCCAATTCCAACCCTAGCCAGGCTTCCTCTAATATCTCACTCAGTTCGAGATATTTTAATAGCTTCCCATAAAACTTCCACTAGGAAGATTTATCTTAGTAAGTGGAAACGTTTTTCCTATTGGGCGCAGGGAAGGGACATAGACCCTTTCACTGCTTCTATTCAATCGGTCCTTGATTTCTTAGCTGAACTTTTCCACTCAGGTTCGTCTCCTTCTACTCTTAAGGTCCAATTGGCAGCTATATCTAACTTTCATGTTGGAATCTCCGAGTCTGCCATCATGTCTCACAAACTTTGCAAAGCCTTTTTGAAGGGAGTTTTTCTTCTCAAGCCTCCTATTAGAAATCCTCCTCCTTCTTGGGACCTTAACTTGGTTCTGACATCTCTGATTCTTCCCCCTTTTGAACCTGTGGCTTCGTGTTCGATGAAATTGCTATCCTGGAAAACACTCTTTTTGGTAGCCATTACTTCGGCTAGAAGAGTCTATGAACTTCATGCACTGTGTAGTCGATCCCCTTACCTTTTGTTTCATAAGGATAGGGTATCCTTACGTACCAACCCATCCTTCTTACCCAAAGTAGCCTCTCCGGCAAACCTAAATCAAAACATTGACCTTCCTGTGTTTTTTCCTAACTATTCTAACAGGTCAGAACAAAAATTACATTGGCTAGATGTTCATCGACAATTAAGGTATTACTTAGACAGGACCAAACAAATCAGAAAGTTTGACCAACTGTTTGTTTCTTATGCAGAAGGCAGAATGGGCCTTCCAGTTTCGAAAGTATCTCTCTCCAGATGGCTTACATCTTTGATTTCCTTTGTATATGAGATCAGGCATCAAAAGTTACCAAACAAACCTAAGGCTCATTCAACTAGAGCTTTGGCTACTTCCATAGCTTTCCAAGACAGGCTGCCTACTGATACGATTTGTGCTGCAGCTACTTGGGCTACTCATACTTTCATTTCTCACTATAAGTTGGATTTAGCTTCTAGACACAGAGCCAACTTTGGTTCCACTGTACTCAAGAGTCTGTTCCGATAGGCCACCCGGGACAAGGTGCTAGGGACGCGGTCCCATCCAGCAAGAATGAAGGCGAGATAGACAACTTAACATATAGAAGTTATGTACCTACCATAATGTTCCATGTTAGTTGTCTTCTTCTCGCCTTCTTTCTTGCATCCCACCCTCCTTCCCCCTAGCCTGGACAGACCTAGAGGAGTTTGATTGTGACCTTTTTGTCTTACCACCTCTATTTGTATATATGTATATACTGTAATATGTATATATTCCCTCATCAGGTTTTAGGTCACCTTCTTTCTGTCACTTTATAGAGGTGAGGTTCCCCCTTTCCAGTGTTTCTGGATTTTTTTCCTGGCTGGGCCTAGCTTACAAATGAGATCTGAGGTATTACCGCTTAGCATTGTGGGATATAAGGGGAGCCTCGAGCCGGTGGAACTAACTCTCGAGCTTTTAGAGTGGCCGAGTCGGCTCCGAACCCATCCAGCAAGAAAGAAGGCGAGAAGAAGACAACTAACATGGAACGTTATGGTAGGTACATAACTTCTATTTATGAAACATTGGAAAAATCAATTTCACCACCTTTTTGGAAAAGATAAATATAACCTCTTATATATGAAAACAAAAGAACACTATTGACACAAGAGAGAGAGAAAATCAGTTATTAATGTGAACTGAATTGTCATCAATACTGGAAAAAATAGAAGAGGATTCTCTCTAATAATATGAGTACCTAAACATTTTGAGAAAGGAGAGCAATTTGTACTCTGTTAATATACTATACTGGATGTTATTAGATATTAGTTTATTAAATAGGTTATGGTTTACTTTAATGGTACTGATGACTGCAGATTTACAGCAATGTATATATATATATATATATAAATTTCAGTCTAAAAGATGTATAACTTCATATTCTTATATAAAATTTAGTAAAAGGTTTGAACAAAAATTAAAAAGTTAAAGTTACTCATTGATAGAAAGAATGCTTGAGTATATTCTTGGATCTGATGTCTTTTTCATTCTTCCTCACCAATGAGTTTGGGATCTGATCCTCTGATTCAACTCAGCCGCATTATACAAGATTTTGGATCCAAGCCTCATGCTTCTCCCTTTACCCATAATACCTCAGTCTCTCCCCATCTCCTCAGATCTTGTTTGCCGCCATATTAGCAAGAAGGAAGATCCAGCCTCTCGTTCAAAGACTTACTTTCACCCACTGGTGATCTTTTTTCTGTATTTCCATTTAAAAATTATTTCTTGCTCCTCCCTTAACCAGAGACTTAGTTCTTTGTGTGTGCATGTGTGTTTTTCTCCTCAGGGATACCTAGGTATAACGTGGCAGTTGGAGTTTAAAACTTTTTAAGAGTTAGATATTTTAGAGTTTAGAAGTATAAGAATTTGAAACTGTTTAATCTGTGAAGACTTAGTATTTCTTCTTTCTAGAGCTTAGAATTTAAAAGTATACAAGTTTAAAGTTTGTACTGTAACAGTTTCATATTTAGCAATTTTTCTATAGCACTCTAGTCACGACTAAGTTTACGTTTTTTTTTTGCTTAGAGAAACACTTCTTGTAGGCATAAGATTGCCAATTGTGATGCCCACAAGAAGTGCGTGTACTGCTTAGGGGCTGCCCACCGGGCTTGAATGAACATTTAAACATCAGATGTGTTTTAAAATGGCGCAGTTAAAAGTCTACTCATTTACTTTAGTGGTACTCTCTATTTGTGAACTCTATATGTTTTACTTGTAATATATTATTATACTGTTACCTAGCCCTAATTTATTTGTTTTCTATCTGCTCCATATTATTCCTATATTAGCGACATTAGTATACATGCATTATTCATAAGTATTCACCTTTAACATGGTGGTTTGAATTGAAAATTTAGTTCTACACTGGCCGGAATTTTATGATGTCATAGAATTCATATGTGCTATATATAGGGGAATCTTGGTGTAATATTACATTCTAAGGAAGTCAGCACATTAAACTGGATGAAGCGCATTTTCAGGCTCTTAGTTTGATTTTTTTCAGTATCATATAGTGAGTTTTTTGAAGTTTTTTCTTTTATAGTGTTATAGTTCTTCAAGTTTCAGAGTTATTTTATTTATTTATTTTTATTTTACATTTGTTTATCGAGAAAGTGAAACATAATCTCTATATATCGCAACATGTAACTACTTTCACCAAGCTATGTAACCAGTCTGATGTCTCTTGCATTTTAAATGTGTCTGACCAAGCAAATTATAATTGCCAGTTAGGGAACACCACTAACCATTGTACATAATTACTTGTTTTATACTTTCTGATGTTGCCTATGTAAGTTTGTCTATTTGGAGCTTTTCTCCCCGGGCCTCCACTGAAAATGGTCATATACCCAGTCGGACTATCCCAGTAAACAAAATAAAAAAGTGTGATATAGCCATTGGCCCATTTTCAGTGGAGAACTGGGGAAAAAAGTTCCACAGTTTAAGAAATGTTACAAAAAAATATGTAACAGGAAATATTACAAAAAAATATGTAACAGGAAATATTACAGGTAATATAGCAAAAGATATAACAAACAATATAACAAGAAATAATATAAGAAATAGTTTACTTTAAACAAATAACCACAAGGCAAATGTGTTGGTAGAGATAATGAGAGATTCTGAGGTGTTAGACAAAGGAGGTGAGAATACAATAAAATATATGCAATGAGAAAATGTGTAGAGGGTTAAGGGTAGGAAAGAGTGGAAATAGATTTAGTAAAAGTATATAAAGTAGGAATGGGCAGTAGGAAGATAGAGGTGACAGTACTCAGTAAGGATAGCTAGCCAGGCTGAGATAGGTTTAGTTAGG
This sequence comes from Protopterus annectens, assembly GCF_019279795.1. Lineage (NCBI taxonomy): Eukaryota > Metazoa > Chordata > Ceratodontiformes > Protopteridae > Protopterus > Protopterus annectens. The sequence goes on along the minus strand of NC_056743.1, from coordinate 422,624,290 downwards.
TTGCTAGGTACTTGGGTTGGCTCCAGATATATTTCTGTCCCTCCTGCAGACTGACTGTATTGGAGCAAAGGAGTCATAGTGGATGCCAAGCTTGTGGCTGCAGCTATGAAAAAGGAGCTAGCACAACAAAGCTGCACTGTCTATCCACCAAACAGGGAGTCTGGGGCTCCTTACTGCCCCAGTCAGGCATCAGTTAATTCAGGCCAGAGATGATTTGCTTCAGTTCTTAAACTCCTTGGGAATAACTATAAATCTCACAAAATCCAAACTGACTCCATTGCAGATCCCGGAGTTTATAGGAACTCAGCTGGACACCTTACACCTAGTGGCTTCTCTTCCTATTCACCACATCTCATCATTACGAAACCAAGTACGGGACTTACTTATCCCATCCTTCTCCTCCAGTGTGGTTAGTTTTACAAGCAGTAGGGTCAATGTCAACAGCCACTTTTCTAGTTCCCCTAGCCAGGTTCTTCATGTGAATACTCCACTGGACCTTGGCAGTACAGTGGTCAGTCCTTCACCAGTCCCTGCCTGTGCCCATAAACCCCACTTCAAACTGCAAATGTCATATCAGATGGTGGATTCAGTCAGAAGACCTGTGCTTGGGCAGGCTGTTCTCTCTTCCCTCCCCGATAGCCACAGTGACCACAGATGGCTCCCAATTGGGGTGATGAGGGGCATTACAAGCGAAAGATGATCCAAGGCATGTGGTCCCCCTCAGCAAGTTGCATATCAGTGTTCTAGAGATGAGAGCAGTCCTCCTATCATTGCAAACCTTTCAGGACGTTCTTCATGGGGCAACTGATCTGCATACGGACAACATGTCAGTGGTCTGGTACATCAACAAATAAGAAGGAAGTCATTCATAGCTATTATGCAGAGAGGCCTTGAGGCTCTGGGAACGGGAGATTTCTTCAGACCATTTTCTAGTTGCAACATGTATACCAGTTGAAAACAACGCATTGGCGGACATACTGAGCAGGTTCATTTTGATTCCTCACGAGTGGACCCTCAATCAGTCAATAGCAAACAAATTTTTCAGCCACTGGGGCTAGCCTTGCTGTGATCCTTTTGCCTCTCCTCTCACCAACAAGTGCATCGAGTGCTTTGATCTGATCCTCCCTTAGCAGGAGTCACCGTGGGATGCTCTAGTCCATGCTTGGCCCCCAGCTGTACTGTATGCTTATCCTCCTCTCCCTTTAATCCTGAAGTTTCTATAGAAATCAAGCAGGCTGAAGAGCTCAGTCATCCTCATTGCCCCCTACTGGCCTCGTCATGTGTGGTTCCCCTTTCTATGGTCTTACCTCAGATATCCTCCATGGATTGTAGAGGCCACTCAGGATCTCCTTTCTCACCTGTCAGAACTCCAATATCCCACTCTCCACACTCTCAAATTGACCGCATAGTTTCTCCAGTTCCAGTGATTGTAAGACCGTCCAGGCTTGCCTACCCAGTCTGCAACATTATTTTGGCTTCCCAAAAATCTTCTATCAAAAAGACATACAAAAGTAAGTGCAAAACATTTTCTGTATGGACTTCCAAAGAGAACATTGATCATTTTCAGCCTCTATTCCAGATATTCTTCTTTTTCTCAGTCATCTCTTCAAAGAAGGAGCTAGCTTTTTTACTATTAAACTGCAATTAGCAGCAATATCCAATTTTCATACAGGAAATCAACTTCTATCCTTTTCTACTTTTAGACTGTGTAAAGCCTCCATGAAAGGAATCTTCCTCCTCAGACCTTCCATAAAGGATCCATCTCTTCCATGGGATCTCACAACAGTTCTCCAAGGATTGACTTAGAAACCCTTTGAACCAGTAAACAGCTGTTATTTGAAATATCTACCTTGTAAAACTATCATGTTGGTAGCTATTAAGTCAGAAAAAGAGTCTCTTGAATTACAAGCCTTATCAGCGAAACCTCCTTATATCATCTTCCATAAAGACAGAGTGTTCTTATGGACCGACACTTAATTTATGCCCAAGGCAGCCAATGAGTCTAATATTAACCAGTCCCAGTATTTTTCCCAATTTTTCAAATAAGGTCAAGTACATCTTGTACCTTCTGGATGTTCACAGACAATTACGTTTTTACCTTCACAGAACGAAACAGCATAGAAAATCTGACCAGCTTTTTGTCTCCTGTTCTACTAATCCAGTGGGTCAAGTGGTCTCAGAAATTACCTTGGCTAAATGGATTACAGATTGCATTTTACTGATTTACTCCCAAAAAGGTTTAGAGTTGTACTGTTCACTTAGAGCCCATTCTACCAGGTGCATGTCAACTTCAGCTGCCTTTTCTGCTAGAACTTCAATTGAAGAAATTTTGCGGCAGCCACTTGGTCAAAAATGCATATGTTTGTTTCGCATTACATATTAGACATTATCTCTAGAAACAGAGCTTCCTTTGGTTCGACAGTGCTCCAGCATATCCCTTTCATAAAGGCTACCCAAGAGTTATGTAGCTGGAGACTGACCCATTGGTGAGGAAAAATGAAAAGGACATCAGATTTAGAAGTTATGTACTTAACATAACTTGGCATCTGTCTTGCCCATTTTTCATTCTTCCTCACCTTGCCTCCCAACTGCCCCCCTTCCAATGCTCTTGGAAGAAGTTCCAGATGTCATAGGAACCTTCAGGTTCTTGGTTTAAGCCTCATCAGAACTTTGTTTTTTCTTCTTTTGAGTTCTTATGCATGTTGTGACGAATGACTGACAAATAAGGCAGCAAACTCGATCTGAGGAGTTGGGGAGGGACTGAGGTATTGTGGGTAAAGGGAGGAGCATTTGGCTTGAATCCAAAATCTTGTATAATGTGGCTGAGTCAGATCAGAGGATCGGATCCTAGTCCCATTGGTGAGAAAGAATGAAAATGGACAACACAAATGCCAAGTTACAGTAAGTACATAACTTCTAACTAAACTAGGCTAGGTTCACCAGCATTTCAGACCAGGAAAAAAGATCTTGAAAAGATGGTATTAGTAGCAGGAGCCACTACTAAAAGCTAAAGTTAGACTGCTGACAAACATAACACTTAAGCTAAACTGACCAAATGCATACTAGTAGAATATTTAATGACAATAATTAACATATTTTTCCAGGAGGCAAATTGTGCTTGCACATTCCACAAGGGGGACTTTACCCCCTTAAAACCCCCCTCACATATACTAGCTCCATGGGAACACAACACTGAAGAAAGAGAAGATAGCTGTTAAGGGTGAAATATGACTCCCACATCCCAAAACAGTATTAAACTGTTCTGTGAGCTGCTGCTCTAATCTGCCTCAGTTGTTGTATTTACAAAGGATCAGCACTGTAGCAGATGTACATTGCCTATTAACAGTACTCTTGTACAGAGCAACTGAGACAGAGGGGCATATGTAGGACTCCATCTCCCAAAAGGATGAAAAACCTAACAAATAGATTTCATGATTAATGGGGAGTTCTTGCATTCAGTCTAAAAATCTGCTTTGTGACACAAATCTGAATGTTTATTATACTGTACCTTGAAAAGCATATGGTAATGAAAACAAGATCTGATGTCAATTTTCATTCATTCCTCAACAAGTGGGTTCAGATCCAGCTAGTCCAATTTTTACAGCTCGTGGATACTGGAAAGCTCTCAAGCTCCTCCCTTACTCATAATGCTCTAATCCCTTTCCATACCTTCGATCTCATTTGCCACCTTCATGTACGTATATTGTCACTGTTCGCTCTCAAACGTTAGTGGTCTTTGTGTGTAAAGTATGATATTTACATTTTCTTACCTTTTCTAGTTATTATATATATAATGTTTTCCTTCTTTATCCTTCCTACAATTATCAGTATAATTTAGCTTACCATTGTTGGTAATCTTTTCTCTTTTGCTCTTAAGCTATATCCTTGTGGTAACTTCTTCAGTTACCATTGTTGGTAATTTTTCTTTCTTTCTTTTAAAGTTTTTCTGTTAAAATTTTAACAGCATTGCTGAAAAACTGTCAGGATTTAAAAAATGTAAAGATTTAAAATCCCACTTTTAGATGCACAGGAGTCTTGTTTGCACTGTTAAGGCTCTGCTCATTTTAGAGAGTCTTGTGACATTTGTAAGGCCTTTAATCCACGGGTCTTAGTAGACCACAAAAATAAACTTATTTTGAAAGGATTATTGCAGACCTCTTTTTATGAGTCTTGATCTGGAGCTTAGACCTCCCAAGAAATTAGAGAAAAAGGAATTTAATCCTCAACTCCTAGCTCAGATCCGACTGTTGAACCACCTCTCAAAGTGTCCAAGTAATCGGATCCAGTTTCACTGGATCCGAAGAAAATCTCAGATCCTACAACTTCTGATAACCTATCTACATCAGCAGATCTGACACACTTGGAGCTGAAGAAACTTCCTAGGACCCGATATGCATCTCTTAGATCCTGTTCCATTGCCCTTCCTAGAAAGACACCATCATTCTTGGACGCCTTCAATGGCCTCCTCTTCTCATTCTTCCCAGGAGTCTGACAGAAGGAGATGTAGATAGAATGATGATGAAGGTTTCTCTTGGCACAAATTTAGATGGACGCTCTCCCAGCTTCTACACCATCAGGTCTGGAGACCTTTACCAGTACTACTACACCTGTTTTGGCTCCTTCTCCAATCCAACCTTTGGCTTTGGAGCTCTTGAGCCAAAACATCCAGAACCATCCATATCTGATCCGAAGATTGTCATATCTTCTGCTCTGATACTTTCTATGAGGGCACCGGCTCCAAGTATGTTGAAACTGGATGACTCTCAGGGCCATAGTGCCATTACCTGATCCAAGATGTTGGAGCCAACTTCTAAGTTGTTGAAGCTGTTACTGCCCCTCGAAGCCTTGACTTTGGACAGCTCAGCTCCAACCTCTGCCTCACGAGGGGTGCCTTCGGGTCATAGGGAGCCAACAGTCCGGAAGCATGCCTTCTCGGCACCACTGGCCTTCTCCGAGCCAGGGCATTCTGCCTTTGAGGTAGTGGAGAGAGTGTCCTCTACTTCTAGAGGTAGGACCCCCCCCCCGGATCCATATTCCCAATCTCATATGTCTTTGTGCCTTAAACCTCAACACTTTACTCCACAGGGAAAGCCAGACCAAAGTCTCCAGAATACCCAGAAGGGTGTACTCATATCATCTGATACTTCTCTGGAACGTCTTGCTGAAGAAGTCAGTAAGAAGAGGAAGTGCAAGAGGAGGCACTTAGACTCTCCTCAAGAGTCAGTTGTGGAAGATACCAATTTTGATGAGGGAGAAGGGTCCCCAAGATCACCACCGGATGACATTTCCTTTGGAAACATTCTGGAGATCAAACAAAGAGGTGGTTGGGTCTACCAATAACCCTTCCTAAGAGGAATCAGTATTCCTGAAAGTCTTTGGGTCTGGCCCATCTACCTCCTGGGGGACTCTGCCCACTGATAAGTTCATTGATTTGATCTCTTGGTGGGCATGGAAGGAACCCAGATCTGTTGAGCCAACCCCCAAGAGACCAGACAAGATCCTGGCACCACCAAAAGGAAGAGAATTTTGGAGTATCAGTAGATGTCATGGTCGTAATGGTAGCCACAAAGAAGGAACTCGCAGAACAGAGTTAATCTGCCCATCTTCCAAACAGGTAGTCTAGAGTTGGACAGATTTGGGAAGCGTGTTTATTCTTCATTGACCTTTGCATTTAGGCTGCTGAATTATTTGGAAAACTTCAACAAATTTCAAAGGGATTTGATTAAAAAACTCTCCAAATCTCTCCCTGGAACCATTACTTCTGAGATAGAGGCCTCTATTGCCTCGTAGTTGGCTACCCTACACTCCATTTCAAATTCATCCATGAGGCTCATTTCACATGCAGCTGAAGGTACCTCAAGGGTGGCAGGTTCAGGCACTTCCATTAGGAGACATGTTTGGATGCACCTGTGTGATTTTCTGGGGTCTTTCAAGCCCTCCTCTTTCAATGCTTCATTTGATGGAAGTTCTTTGTTTGGCCCCAAAGTTAAAGATGCACTATCCAGGTGTGAGCAGAATGGTAAGAGCCTGTCTGCAGTGGGCATACATTTTTTGATCTCTCAAAGAACCTTCTCTAGGAATCAACAAGTTTGTTGAAAAATGTGGTTCAGAAAATCCCAGAGTCCTTTCCATGATACATGTGGGAGATAGTTCACCAGGGGCAGAGGGTGAACTCTAATGGAAAACGCCACCCACGCAGCAAAGGAGGCCAGCAGAACCAAGAGATAGGGATACTTTCTTTGACTGATCTACCAGTGCTCCTAAAAGGAGGCTCAACTGTCCACCTCTGGAAGAGTCTGGAGTTGGCTATCCCTGGACTAGAGAATCTGGCTAGACATTACAAAAGATGCATGGGTGCAGAGGATTATATCTAGATGTTATATAATAGCCCCCTTTAACAGTAAACAAAATTCCTCATATTCCACACAGTCAGAGGAAAGCAGTAGCACTAGAAATAAGAAAGATGCATGAAAGAGTCATCCAAGAGGTCCCCCTCAGACCAGAAAGAGTTTGTAACTTACTCAAAATTATTTTTAATGCCAAAGAAAACAGGGGACTGGAGACCAGTTTTGGATCTCAGCATTCTGAACAGATCAGATATATTTGGTATCTACTTTTCTGAAGTACAGCCTAACACATAAGGTCTTTGGCTAATGAAGTTCGCAGATGAGTGCAAACTAGGAGCCATAACTGAAACTCCTAACGATGTGGACATCCTACAAAAGGGCCTCACTGAGACAGAAGCCTGGTGTCAAAGCCATGGCCACAAGCTCAATGCCAAAAAGTGCATTGTCATCCCCTTTGGTAAAAACTCTGTACCCATGAGCTACCACATAGGTGGTAGTCTTCTTAACTCCGAAAGTGTGATGAGACCTTGGGACACAGGTGGACAGTAGTCTCTCCTTTGATAATCACATCACCACAGTAGTCAGAAATCCTTCTTCGTGGCACACCTCATCACAAAAGGTTTCTCATCCAGGAAAAAAGAGGTCATTATTCCCCTCTACTCGTCACTCATTAGACCCATTATAGAGTACAACGCCCCTTTTGGTATGTACCTTACAAGACATCTACAACTGTAAAGGCCGCAGAAATACCTCAGAAAGAGGACTACCAGCCTCAAACAGATGCCCTACACAGACCGTCTCAAAAAAACTGCAGCTTTACTCTGTCGCATATCACCTTCTCAGAGGTGATCTTTGCCTAACATACAAAGTTATGTCAAACCCAGAGCTGTTGGACATGCTCCACTTAAAGAAATCCCAATCCCTTCGAGCTACATACTCTAGAGACCTAAACCTTGTCACCACAATAAACAGAACTTGCTGAAGGGATAGATTCCTGTCCCAGAGACTTCCCATACTCTGGAACAAACTATATCAAAGCTCCTCATTAGCACTCTTCAAGAAGAATCTTGATCGGATGGGAAATGGGAAATTCACCCCGGGGATCACCTCTGTGGCTCTGCTTGACAGGGGCACATGAAAATACTTTTCTTGGGTGGCGAAAGCCGGAGTACCTTTTTGGTTAGGCTTCTAAAGGCCCTATGGCCAATAGCCTAGTACCCACCTATGAACACAAACTTCTGGATGGTCACAGTTCACTCCATTTTGCTTTTTCTGCACAAGGAGGACTGGATGTGTTTGAGAGATCTTCAGGATTTTTTACTATGGTATAAATGTGATCAGGTGATCCAGAAGATATTTAACTCTTTCCTCTGGGAGTCAATCATTACCAATTCAGAGCTCTGCCCTTCAGCCTCATCACAGCCCCCAGAGTGTTCACTAAATGCATGGCAGTAGTAGCAGCTCAATTGAGACTGCAGGGGTTCCGGGTGTTTCTGTTCTTGGACAACTGGCTCTTAGCCGCTCTGACCAGGCATCTTCTGATAAGCATAAGATTATGTACTCCAGCTATGCTCTTATTTAGGAATTACCATCAATCGCAATAAATCTCAGCTAGAACCATCTCAAATATTAGAGTTCATAGGGGCCTTGTTCAATTATGGTATCAGTGACTGCTTCCTTTCCATTACCAAGGGTACAGATCATTCAATTTCATGTCAAAAAGAACATCCAAAATTCTTCTCTGACAGCTCAACTTGTTCTACAAGCCTTGGGATCTTGTCCACTACGACAGTTCTGGTTCCCATTTGCAAGAAACCATATGAAATTCTTCACTTATCTCTAGAAACTCAGTGTCTATCCTGTACCAGCCTATGCCACCCAGATCAGAATAACTCAGGCATGCAAAATACCTCTTGTGGTGGATTTGCTCAGATCAGATTTTACAAGGCTGCCCCTTCATTCTTCCTCAGCCCAAAGCCATAGTGACCACAGACACTTCCCAAATTGAGTGTGTAGGGGGGCTTCTTGAGATGGTGGTCCAAGGCACTTGGTCCCCTGAAGAGGCCAACATGCATATGGGTCTCTATTAGAACATCGAATGTTCTAATATCGAACCCTGTTCAGCAAACCCTGAAAATAGCAAAGCTGCAGAAAACCAAATTTTTTTTCTAGGGAAAGAATTCGCTTGTCTGTTTCTATCACTTCTATTTTTAGCACTGTGGTTAAACATTACGGGTTGGGTTCAGGTAAGTGTGCAATTGTGTGGGCGTTAGGGTGGGTTAGGTTAGTTAGGGTTAGGGAGTGGGTCAGGTAAGGCTGCGATTGTGTGGACGTGAGGGTTAGGGTGGGGTTAGGTGAGTTAGGGTCAGGGCATGGGTGAGGTGAGTGTGCGATACTGACGGACCTTAGGGTTAGGGTTTGGGTTAAGGTAAGTGGACAGTCAGTGGTGTATGTACAGTTTAGTGTAGGGTTAGATGTAAGATTTTAGGTGTATGTGTGTGGATTGCTGTTTGTTGTTTAGGTGTGCTTGTGTTTTGTGTGTGTGTTTCGGAACAGCAAATGTTTTCCCTAGGAAAAAATTCACTGTTTTGAATGTTCTATGATGTCAGCGTTCGCTGAATTGGGTTCGATATTAGAACATTCGAAGTTCTGACACTTCGATGTTCTAATATAGACCCATCATATCAGTGTCCTGGAAATGAGAGCAGTACTCCTAGAATTGCAGGCTTTTCAAGATTCCCTCCCTTCCAGGACTATTGCAATTCAGATGGACAATATGTCAGTAGTGGGTCTATGTTACATACTCGAACTTTCAAAACTTCGAATACCATATTGTCGATAACATATGGTCGAAGTTTGAAAGAACGAATATATAATTAGAAAAGAAAAACATACTTTAGTGGTGCAAGCAGAGAGGCAAGCCCCCCTGCATCCCCCACACCCCCCCCTGCTTAAATATACCAACTCAGAGACTGCACTTCAGTGCAGAAATGGGAAATTCTCCCATTCTACACCGTACGGCGCCGTTAAATTCAACCTTCGAACTCTTGAATGTCGATCATATGGTGTCAACCATATGACGTACGACATTTCAAGTGTTCGTTTATTTAACATAGACCCTCAGTAGTATGGTACATTAACAAAGAGGAACCAGATCTTACCCCTTGTGTTGAGAAGCTCTGAGAGTGTGGCAATGGGTGATCTCATCCAATTGATTTCTGATAGCAGTGCACATTTTGGGGAAATCCAGTGTGATAGCAGACAAGTTGGGCAGGTCCATTTTATTGCCTCATAAGTGATCTCTCAACACAAAAATTGTGGGAAAAATATTCTGCCAATGGGGCCAAACTTGCTGTGACCTCTTTTCATCTCCCCTCAGCAACGAGTGCAGCAGGTTTTTGATGCTGTCCTCCACTATTGGCCTCCAGTCGCCTTTACGCTTACCCCCCAACTCCTCTAATCCCCAAGTTTCTCTACAAAGCATCTCATTTGAAAAAGCACAGTCATCCTAATTTCGGGTCTATGTTAAATGCTCGAAGAGATGTTCCATCAAACTCCTCTTCATAGATGCGTAATCAGCGACCTTACTAAACTGCGAACATTCAAAACAGCAATTTCATTCCCTGGGAAAGAAATCACTTGCACTAAAAACACACACACACACACACACACACACACACACACACACACACACAGTTTCAAACAAAGTAGGGGGCTGTACCCCCCAACTAAATACACCAACTCTGAGATCGCACTACAGGGGTTAAAAGCCAAGCAACTGTTTTCCCTGTGAAAAAAATCGCTGACCTGAGCCTTTGCTATTTTTGGATTTTGGTCTATATGTTTCGGCGAAATGGCATTTGCTGTAATGCTGTTTCAATGAACGAATATAGACCCCCCCCCCTAATTTCAACTTATTGGCCTCATCAGATTTGGTTTCCCTTTCTCTGGACACATCTAGTTTGCCTTGCATGGATTCTGGATCCAATTCCAGACATCCTGTCTCACCTAACAGGCATGATTCACCAAGACATTTCAAGCCTGAAGTTAATTGCATGGTTTCGCCATTTCCATTGAGAGCCAGACAAGTTGTATTCTTTTGTCTTCCCATAAAGCCTTCACTAGAGAAATTTACAGAAGTAAATGGAAAAGGTTTGCTTTCTGGGCACAACAGTACCTAAAGTTTTTGGCTGCAATTTTTAATGAGGGGGCTAACTCCTTAAATTTTAAATTACAACTAACTGCCATTTCTAGTTTCCACACAGGAGTAAATAATTCCTCCTTAGCTTTTTCTAAACTTTGTAAGGCCTTTATAAGGGGAACTTTTCTTCTTAAACCCCCCATTTAAAGATCCAGCTCTGCCATGGGATTTGAATTTAGCATTACAAACTTTAACACAATTTACACTTGAATCATCGGCAAAGTGTGAACTAAAATTTTTAACCTGGAAAACTAACTTTTTAGTAGGGATAGGGATAACCTCTGCTCGAAGAGGATCTGAACTTCTAGCCCTATCTTCCAAGCCTACTTATTTAATTTTCCATAAAGATTGGGTATCGTAACATTATGAACCAACCCATCCTCCATTCCTAAGATGGTATCCATATCTAACATCAGTCAGTCTGTAATCTTTCAGTTTTCTTTTCAAATTTCATGAACAAAGGGGAATGCATGTCACATTTGGATGTTCATAGACTGTTACATTTCTGTTTGCACAGAACAAAAAATCTGAGGAAAACTAGATCAGTTATTTGTTTCCTTTGCAGAATCAAAATTGGGCAAACCAGTTACCGAAGTAACTTTAGCTAAATGGTTAACTGATTGCATTTCCTTTGTCTACAACAAATTGGGTTGGTCTTTCTCAAAACCTTTAAGAGCCCATTCTACCAGATCCATGGCAACTTCATCAGTATTTTTATCAAGGTCTTCCATGGAAGATATCTGTGCAGCTGAAACTTGGGCTAATCCTCATAACTTTATTACTCATTACAAATTAGACTGGTCTCAAGGGGAAGAGCAGCCTTTGACTCAACAGTGCTCAGGAATATCCTTCCTTAGAGTCCTCCCGAGATTCAGGTAGTTGGGGACTCTGCCCCACTTGTTGAGGAATGAATGAAAACTGACATCATCAGATAAAGAAGTTATGTACTCACCATAACGTTCCATATGTGTTATCCATTATCATTCTTCCACAACTCCCCTCCCTCCAACACCCTACCCATTCTGTTTGTGACTTCTGGAAGAACGAGAAGATTGTAAGGGAACCAGTGATGTTATGTGATCCTATCTCACCTACATTCTGTACTGATGATGGCGGCCCGCCGATCCTCTCTTCGACTTCGTGGCTTGCTATATGAGAGCGAGCCTCTTTTTGCTGAGCTATCTTTATCAGGATGCACCACCACACCACCCCAGATCTTGTGTGTTTGCAGCTAACAAGCTTAGGCGTGGCCTTTTGGCTGTTGGCTATGCTTTTATTAGGCTTTCTTTTTTCCTTATTTTGTATTTTTTGAATTTTAAAGTTATTTTATGTTATTGTTGTTATATTGGTTATGAATTTGAGTTTTTTTTTTAATAAGGTTTAGTTTTTAGTTTAGTCCGTTTGGTTAGTCCTTTCCTTGTTGGGCCTTGCTTTTCTTGCCCTGTTTTCTTATCTTAAGTCACCACGTTGCTGTTCTAGGTCTTGGTTTTTTTGTCTACTAACTGTTTAGTTTTAAAAATATATTTGTTTTTTTTGTTTAAATATATATATATATATATTTATTTTTGTTATATTTGTTATTTGTTATGTTTTTTTATTGTTGTTGTTTGTGTTGCTTGTTAACATGACATGTTCAGTTGACACGAGAACCTAATGAGCAATGTAAGTACCAAATAAATGCAGATCGTGGTCCATTGAGTGCTAAACCACTCCACGTCGCGTGGCCAACAGAGTGCTAGTAACCTAACACCTACAGTCTAGAGTCCTCCAGGAGAGGAAACAAAATGAATCAAGAGAGTCCTCGAGAGGAAATCATCAGGAGGCTCCTTTCAAGCCCACTCGTGTCTAACTTAGCCTTCGAACCCTTCCACTCCAACTAAAGCGCGTGGCTCACCAGCTCCAGTGGAACCGACCCGCTAAAAGCGAACTCTGAGCTGGCTCTCGCGGACGGGAGGCCTCCCAGGGCTGGTCTGCTGCCTGCCCTCCTCCCTCGAAGCCTCCTCTGGTTTGAGCGAGGTCTGGGCGCCGAGGCGGGGCTCCCCTCGCCGGCTCCACTGATGTGGGCACGCGTGGATTACCCGGCTCGACCTCTTCCCCTGCGAGGGCCCCTCTTGTACGAGGCTTCCTGAAACCTTCGAAATCCCTTCGAGTTTGAGTCTAGCCCTCGAGTCAGACGGAGACCTTCGCGGAGGAGATCGAGACGGTCCGGACCCGCCCGTCCGGGTTCGATCATCATCATAGTCTGGGGCGATGACATCTCGACAGTGCTCCTCCTTGTCTCTTCGCTTCCTCCGTCCGGCAGTGTTTGGGTCGGTTCCCAGCCCATTTGGCCCGGGAGCCCCTCTCCAACCTCGGCTCTTTCCTCTCCCCTGTGGTTCCTGGCGCAACAGCTTGTGGAACCTGTGGAGGTGTTATTAGGGTCGGGTCCTGTTGGGGTTGGCGGCTCTTGGAGTGGAGTCGTTGTGGACTTGACTTCCGGGGACTCGGGCTTCGGGATTGATGATTTCGGTCCCAAGGTCCCTCTTGGTGTCTTGTGTCTTGTGGGAGTGCGATCCCTTCTGTGTGGCCCGCGGAGGTGGGACCCTCCAAGATTCTGATCCACAGGAGACCCTGGGGAGGGCCTGAGGTGGGCTACTAAATCTTCCTTGGCTACCTCACGCCTTCTCCACAGCTCTCCTACTCCAAGAACCTCCCAGGAGCGTTGGCGTCTGCAAGAGTCTTGACGGAGCCCCTTTCCTCTCCCCTGACCCTGCTGGAGCCCCCTGTTTCCCTTCAAGGGGTTCTTCTCGAAGTCAAAGCGGATTGAAGCTGAAATCAATGGAGGAAGGAAGACTCCCCTGATGAGTCCCTGACATCCGTGTCCCCTCTCGCCGATGATCGGTGATGAAGCCGTCCTGGTATGGTGTCTCCCTTTGCAGGTGTCTCCCGCCTTGACCCTCAGCAGGCTCTGGCTGTCCTGAGAAGGCTCCTCTGATGAGTCGGTGTGCCTCGCCACCCTCTGGCTCCAGCCCTCGCCTCCTGGGTGGCTCCCTTGCCAGCCGTCAGCCTCCATTTGATCTGTCGATCGAGTGGCCCACCCAGCGCCTGGAGACCGGTGCCCATCCCTGTAAAACAAATTTCTCCAGCTGGCCCTGAAATTGAGTCCCTTACTAAAGGTGTGTCTGATCTTGATGCTTTGGTGGTGGCATCTGCTGGTGCATGCTCAGTAGCAGAGCGATCCGTCCATCCTCCTAATAAGGAGTTGCCCTCCATGGTGGATGCGGTCTAGCACCAGCACGTTCACCGGCCTTACACTGAGGTCCCGCTGTGACCTTTAGCACTTCACCAGGTTTCAGTGGGAGCCACGAGGGCCTGCCTGAGGAGCTTATCCAAGGACTCTCTGCTCCATTGGCTGCGGTTGGCTCTCAGCAAGCCTTGGTAGAGTGGCATTGATGTCGTCCATTTCAAGCATTTCTTATCGCGGCGGGCATGCCATGGAAAAGGCGGCGAAGGCGAGTCTGGCTCCGTCATGAGTCCTTGCGGCCGCCTTCAAGCTCTTTTAGTCTGTGACTTCCCTGTTTGATGTGGAGGTCTTGTTTTGACGTTTTGTAAAGAGACACCAGCTAACCGAATGTAACAGAGGGGAGAACTATGGTGCCGTAGGGCCGCGATTTTCCACTCGGTCTCACAGTGCCCCCAAGGCCCGAGGAGGAGGAGAGTCCTCAAGAGGACGAGTAAGCAAGTCCCCGGCACTGCAGAACCCCAGATCAAGAGGAGGAGGAGAAATTCAGATCTTCCGAAGGGGGTCCCAGTTCCTCAAGAAGGCCGAGGAGACTGGAGGCACCTGAGTCCTTCGTGGCCCTCGCGCCTTCGTCCGGGCCTGATCCCTTTCGGGCTGTGCTGGGACTTCCATAGTCGAGTGGATTTCGAAGATGTGCTGCTGAACAAGGTGTATCCCTCAGGATTCGATGGGTGCCCAGCCTGGGACTCCAGCCGAGGTGTCACCATTCTGGGACCCCCCACCCTCCACAATCCAGGTCCGCCACAAGTTCCGCCCACGACCAGTCACCTCAGAATCCGTAGGCCTCAGAAAAAAGATTTCATGCCAAGGTCCCGCAGACCAACTGGGATTTTGGACTACAGCATCCCATGAGACTGCCAGCCAATTCGAGTTCAAGGCTGAATTTTTGGACCATAATCTAACCCGTTCAGTCGGAAAGTCAAAGTGGACCGGTCACAAAACAAAGTTCATCTCCATTCCACGTTAGAAGTTCCAGGTCTGCGCTTCATTCTTCATAGGCAGCTTGCCAGAGTATCTCAAGCTCATAAGCGTCCAGGAACAGCATCATCAAGCCTCAGGAGAAGTCATTTTCCAGTTCCGTCGCTGCCCTGCCTTCTCACCTTCTGTCCCCCCAATTGTTTCACGTGTTTGGCCATAAGTACCACCTCCACCCTCAAGTCTAGGATTCCAGGTGTCACCCACCTCTTAGATCTGGACGAATGGAAGAACTGCAACCCACTGTGGTACTGCTCGCCTACAACTAGCCATATCACAGGGCACCCTCCAAAACCACTTCTTCCCTTGGGATGCCTCCCAGACAGTCACATCTCAGCAGAATAGCTCAACCCATCAAGGAGAGATAGACTCAAACCAAATCAGGGTCTACCTCACTGCAGACCAGAATACAAACCATACAAGCTCAGTTCTTCTACCTTGCTTCCAACATCCAACAAGCATTCTCCAGTCGTTCCTCGAACCTTATGGGATCCATCGCCTACCTCAACCAGCTCTGATGGGTTAGTCCCATGGATTCTCAACCGCTCCTCTGTCTTCAGTGGCTCTTTCAGGAACTCCCCTGGAACCTCCTTGTACCTTTCCCTCACAGTGGAGTCCACCAGACAGGAGGACAGACCTAGTGCCCTCCGCCTTCTCCTCAGATGCTGGGATGACCCTTTGTTCACTCCTGGCTGAATGCCCTCAACCGGATGGAGGGCAGGCGAGTGACCTCTTCATTCTTCATGGCGGGTCATTGCAGGCGAATGGCATCCCTTGGGGGGCTTCATACCCTCCATGGTCGCATCAGTCCATCCCTTCTGTCCCTTCAAGCCAGATACCATACTCTCCCTCCCTCTGATTGCCGTTCCTCGAACAGACATCATCTCTTTGTCCTAGTCGAACAAACATAATGGACATACAATGTCCCTCAAGTGTGGATTGCCATGAGGGTGAACCTGGGGGCCACCAACACCACCTATCTATCAGATGGCAGACCAAGTCAGTTTGGGGTCAATAGATTGGGCAGGAGTCATCCTATCTCCTATAATGATGGCTCCTCCTCTGCAGAATATGCTTCAGACAGACAGCATTGGATCAGATGTTGTCCTTCTTAGGTATTGCCATAGGATGACTCTGCTGAAAAGCCTTTCCTCCAAGCACTGCCCAACCCGTTTCGATTTGGCAGACCCC
This sequence comes from Protopterus annectens, assembly GCF_019279795.1. Classification (NCBI taxonomy): domain Eukaryota; kingdom Metazoa; phylum Chordata; order Ceratodontiformes; family Protopteridae; genus Protopterus; species Protopterus annectens. The sequence continues at coordinate 422,608,296 of NC_056743.1, read as the reverse complement.
TAGAAGAGCCACTCCCATTACCGGCTCCCTTCCCCTAACTCGCTCAGTTCCAGAGTCTCCCAGATCCCTTCTCTTCCATCTCAAATGAGGAGCAACTGCTTTTGGCAGCATCCTTGATGGCCTCTCCTCCATGGAGGCCTCTCTAAAGAGACACAGATCAGAAGATCCATGGCTTCTGGATCAGATCTATTGACCACTGGTCCTCTCACACCTTATATTCATCAGTCCCTACACCCTAAAATTCCCCGGCACCTCTCCTCTTCCGGCGCTGGTATTGAGTTAAACATTGGATCAGATGTTAGACACATATTTTCTTGATTGTATTAGAAGTTTTTCAAGAAACTTAATTCTGTAAATAAAAAGAGTTACTATTTGGGCTCAATAAAGGCAGCAGACCCCATTTCTATTTCAGTAGCAGAGAGCAACTAAATTTCTGACTTCTCAACCTGGGTTAACTCTTCCAGTTTTACCCTCAAGGTACAATTGTGGCAGACCCACCCTCTTCGCGCAATTCTACGTTCAATTTTATCTTTCAACAGTCAAAGCAGGACCTTTGAAAAAGTTGTGCTCTTTGTATCATGGATCCATAGACCCACCTTTAATGCTGCACAGATTTGGGATCTTGCCTCAACTAAGGTGCTGCTCTAACTTCTTTATTTTTTGACTGGCAGCTACATGGGATTTAAAGTTCAGATCATGGAATTCTGCTTTCTGGTTTGCTACTTGTCTGCATTTCATTTTGTCCTTTTTCATTCGTGACATAGACAGCCCAGCTATGGTAAACAAGGGATTTTTCAGATTTTCAGACCAAAGAAGTATGAATAGAGAAAAATTTTTGTTTTACAGTTCACAAGGTGTTCTATGAGCCACACCATCAATCTCACTGCTGCTGGGCAGTTTGTTCTACTTACACACTAGATGCGGACAGGAACAACCGTTTTTTTTGCACTATCAGAAACAAAGGAGGAGGGACAGATAACACCAAATGTATTCCTGGCACAGACAGTTTATGGCAAGAAGACAAGATTCACTATTTTCAAGGGGAAACATATCTACTTATTTCTCAAGCTTTATAGGTCACAAAATTCTGCTTGAGCTGTGGTTGGTGCATCTTTCTACAGGGCTATGGAGCAAATTAGCATTTCATTCTATCTAGAGCTTTCAGTCTCATTTGTGAGGCGGTCTACAGTGGACCACGCTTTTAGATCACTCCCGGATACAAAATTAGATGTTCCATCCCATCTACAAGCTTCATTTGGTTCTACAGTGCTTTTAGTGTTTACTCACCATAACTTCAGGATGTCAGTAGGACGCTGTCCATTAGTACAGAGAACCAAGGTGAGATAGGATCACTACTGGATCTTTGGATATCAGAGTGTTATCATTTGTGATGTCATCTTGAACATCTATTGTTCTCTTCCAAGTCCCTCAGTATTCCTCAGAGCGTCCAATATAGTTGAAGGATCTTGAGGTTCATTTCATCTTGAAATATCACACAATAATGTGTTATAATCCAAGTTGTGCAAGTATTGCATGTATCTTGTTGTAAGGGATCTAAGGGATTTTCAGCAGTTGCATATGGGAAGGAGTGATGCATCAGAACATAGAGAGCCTAGCTTCTATACTAAAAGTTTCCTGCCTTTGAGCTCCAGATACTGGTTTCTCATATTATGATTGTTTGTACATTTCTAAAAGATGAGCAAACAAGTTCTGAGATATGTTAGTAGAGTAAAGCATTATGGGGTAAGGGAGGAGCTCAACAGCTTTCCAGTATCCACGACTCAGATTTGAGGGTTGGATCTGAACCCACTTGTTGAGGATCCCATAATAGTAAGTACAAATTTTAAGATGTTAATCTCCCTATTGGGTACTCTGACTAGTTGCTCTAAGGTGTTTGTATTGGCAAGATCCAGGAATCTATGTGCTTGTGAACTAGTGATACTATAGATTTCCCAGTCTGTAGTTGTATAGTTTAGATCACACATGAAAATAGTATTGGGTGTAATACTGTGTGACTCTAGGTCTTGCAGATCCAGATTTCTTGAGTCATAGAGGGAGTTTTTTAGCTAGCTAGTATGTGATAAAGGACCTATCTGATGGTGATCTGGACATGTCTCTTCTAAATGAAGATTGAGACACTTTCACCTTTTTTCCCCTTTTGCATAGTGGCTGTTCTAAATGTGTGAAAGGCATTATAGCCCTGCACTGTTGTAGTACTCTGTCATTTTATATCACATCTCATTCACCACATAGACTTCACTACCTACGGGCCCTCCTCACCTTGAAGGAAGTAGGAGTTTCTTGTATAGACACCTAGCATTGACCCAATAACACCTTCATATTTTTCTTTGCTTGTTCCATTATATTGGTAGATACAGCTGATTGCCATTGTGAAAAAAGGCACCGTGGGTTTGGATAATGCTTTTGTCAAGAAGGGAACAGGTACAATCCATCGCTGGCGAAGCAGAGTGGTCTGTTAGACATGTCCTCCCTGGCTGACATATACGGGACCTCATTTGAAACGCACCAAAAACTAAGTCAAGTATTGAAGTTAGTTACTTTTTGCTCATATTATGGTATAATCCTTGCAGGTAGAAGGCTGCTCCATGCTGGACTTATACCTGCCTGAGGCACACAGTCTGAGATCCTCCTCATGTCTGTCTGCAGAGAGTCCAAAGAAGTACGTACACCCTCATGTACAGTAACAAACTGGTACTTGTTGTTCAATTACTTGCATCCATGTGCAATCTGATGGATAATGGCATGCAACAAAAAACTGACCATCACTTTTTCTTTGGTTTAGTGGATGCCTGCCCTTCTGGGATTAATATCCATGACTCTGGGACTCCTTGTGCTATGTAATGTGGTAGACTTAACAGGTGTACAGTGATGCAGAGTGCATTGTACCTGTGTTGTGTTTTGGATGTTTTCTTTGAGGTGTAGGCAAGTTAATCTTTATAACTTCAACATATTAGTGATGTTTTCCTACATTCTGCTTCCCTCTGTATCATTATTATTCTACTAATGTTGTCAACTGTTTGTCGCCACGCTACAAAACCACACAGATCCATTGTTCTCTATTTTGGCAAAATCTTTGGCATTCTTCTAGCTATATAGATATAAGCACTTTATCATCATGGTTTGAAATTGAAATGGGTCTGTATGAAACTGGATCTCAAGGGTCTTTACCCTCTTTGAAAAATACAGCCACTTCAGCTTTCTTCCAAGATGCTGGTACACCCCTCCAACCACACAGACACTTTAAAATGCTTAAAAAAAGTCCAGATCTTTATCACTTTCTTCTCTTTCAACTTTCAAGCTTCCACAGAAATACTGTCTGTTCCTGGAGATTTCCTTGTTGATTAATTATACATCACTATTTTTATCTTATCTCTTCCTATCTTAGCTGTTAATTTATGGGGCTCATCTTTCCCCAACCTTGCCATAATTAACTCTTCCATAAATTCTTCCATTTTTGCTTTTCCTTGTTTCCAAATTCCTCTGCCTTAAACATATTTTCATTAAATTCTGAAATATCTTTAATATCTCTGTAGGATCTGTGGATATTTTTCTTGTAAACTTCCTAAGTTTAGAAACAACCCTTTTTACTTTCGGTTACCTATGTTGCTGTGCTGAAAGTTTTTTTTTTTTCCTCTGGAGATATCAAAAATACTTGCTTACCAGCAACCTTTCTAAACTCATACATATTATCCAAATACTCCTTAATTGTCCCTTTAGCATTCTGCATTTACTCCTCTTCTGTTTCAGTGAGATTGCCCTCATGATGCAATGGTTTGACCTTTGTCATTCCCTCCAAATTATTCCTATTACTTTTCCCCCCACCACATGCTCTCTCTCATTCCTACCAGGTTTTTAAACATTTTCATTTTGTCCCATTAAGTACCTATCCCTTTTGAAGAAATGTCTATCCTTCCTAGTAACTCTTAAATCATTTCTGCTACTCATCCTTCCTAGTAACTCTTAAATCATTTCTGCTACTCAGCCATTAAGTTCCTCACTCTTAAACAAGTAGGAAACACCAGTGCCTAATTTTTCCTTCCTTACCCTGCATATATATCTCTTTTTATTGGTGTTTGATCTGAAATAGTTATTTTGTCAAAGCTTTCATGTAAATACGCATGCTCCTGAAAAATATAATTTATATCCAGTCTTGCTTAATTGTTGTACCTTGAGGAATAATATGTAAGTTCTGCCTGTTTTGACTACTGAATGCATATTTTATATACTAAATATTGTCATATACTACTTTAGTAATTTTCCTCTTTTGTTATATTCCACTTCTAGTACCCTCCGTTTCATCTTCATTTTTACAAATTGGGATCCACTCCACAGCCATAAATAATATTGCTTGTAGAAAGCTTGTTGTTTCTCTCAAAATTCCATTACACTCCATAACAGCAGTTTTAAGTAGAATATAAATGCATGCCAGCATAATCTTCCACCTTTGCCAATAGGCTGTTACTATCACAAATATACCATTATTGTCTCGTCTTCTATCACTATTGGACCCTGTAGTAGTTAATGTTATTACTCCTCTTCCATTGTCCCGGATGTTTTACTGAAAGTGCACTGTGAAGTCCATTTTTCCTTTTTCAAATGCACATGCTTATTTACATCCAAATATGTCTCTCACAGCATTGGTATTTGTACTCTGCACTTCTTAATATGATATAATACCCTTTGCTTGTTGTCTATATCTTTAAGGCCGTTTAAGTTCCATAATAAATTGGACAGAGTAGCAATTGTGACAGACATTGCACCCACTATTACACAGGACAGTACTTTCTGCAATTATATTTCCAACTTTTAGCTTATATGCTCCCACTAATGGTTGGCAGGCTGATCTCTTACATAGTTGCTTCTTGTCTCTGTTTTGAATGTATGTCACAAACTTCAAGATTTGTTCCTTCAATAAAAGCACTAAAAAAAAAAAAAAAAGATTTTCTTAACTGTCTGCCCCCTTTTTAACACACAAAACTATGTAAAAATGAAATTTACCACTCTAATAAGAGCATTTGCCTCAAATCATAGCTTTCGATGAATCACGGACAAATACAGAAATAATCAGGGACACTTAAAATGTAAGTACTGTTAACTTGAGACATTGAGACATTGAGACATTGACAGAATAAGAGAATGTGAATTAATATCCATTTTCTGAAGTAAAAAGTCTATAATTTTAATTATTGTCATTAAGTGCAATTCACCTCCTCTTCTCCAAAAGTCACTAGTTTTAGGAAGGATTAAAAGGGACAGTGCTAAAATTTGAGTCAAAAGCTGGGACATTTGAGAGGTATACCTCAAACTGACAGCTGCACACATAGGCAGTACTTGATTCTAACACTAACAGTAGCCACACAAATGCACATGTTAGAATGTGTATTTCTATTAACTACAAATTGTTCTTTTCTTATCCCTATTCCACTCGCAGATATTAAAAAAAAGTAGCATGCATGCTTTCAATAAACTTTAAGCCCCAAGAAACCTACCTTTAAATAAATATATAAATTAAACTGCACAATGTTAAATAAAATGCTTTAAAGTATTAAGTCTGCAAGGGAGACAACTATTTGTATAACATATTCACTTATCAAAGTTTCAGACTTCATAGATTTCATTGAACTGCTTGGCAATATACCTTTAAATTTTAATTACACTCTAGCTTATATATGCTACTTAGCAGACAGTGTTCAGACCTCTTTATGATTCATTGCTTAAGCATACAGGCTTCTTGTCTCCAAATAAAAGCATTTGATAATTGGAAAAAAAAACAGCAGATAGTTTGCAGCTCATAAAATAATTTTTTTATAAATGTCGCTGAGAACACACTGTTTAGACCTCTCATTATTAGTTGCTTGCACATGTAGATTTATTGTCTCCTCCTGAAAACCTTTGCTAATGGAAACACGTAATGACTCTGCAAATGCAAGAAATAACCATTTTCCATACTTTTCATCATTAGAGCTTATTTTTCAAGTCTACTTGCTTAAAAAAACTTGTCTGTAGCTTAAACCAAGGACATTAATTTAGATATCCACCACTGTAAAAACAGGGGTTAGTGTTATCTTAATTCTGCATATAATTTAATCGATATATGTTTACACCTACCAGCAGCCCAATATCTCAACATTATATTAACTTGTTTCTGTTCAACCTTTCTTCTTTTGTTATAATGTAAAGCCAGGACAACTTACAACTAAGAAAAAATACTTTCTTACTTTGATATCTTTAACATATACTGCAGTCACTGATAAGACTATCCCAAGTCTCATTTAAAATAGTCCTGACTGTACTTCATGCAAAACTAGTTTACAACATGAAATGTTTACACATGTATTAATAAGAACACATCTGTTTCACTGAACAGTATTTATTCAGTCCCATCAGTGTTCTTTTAAACATTAATCACAAAGTGGGGGCATATGTTTAACAGTTCATTCACCAGATTAACACAGTCAACCAAATTCCATTCTTTCTTTTTCTTGCAAAGCCACATTTAATGGATATTTGCATATCCAAATAGACTGATCCTTTGCAGTCTGTTGATAACTTGCCCAAACATCACTATTATCAAACACTAGCCCCTGGTTCAAGTACAAGGTACTCCTTATTCTTCTAGCCAACTCTTGTGCTTTTTTTCTCTCAAGAGTTTTCCTTGTGTACAAGAAATAACAATGTTTCCATAAACTCTTTGCTATTTCTAATTTTTAATAATTTTTCCTTCTGTCCCAATTTTGTCATGAGTAACTCCTGCTGGTATGATTGCGTCTTTCCTAAATGTAGGTCTTTGCTGCTTTCTTCTAGCTAGATATGGAGCATGCATGCAATGTGCCCTCTCAGTTAATAAATCCTGCTATAGAACACCAGTCCAGTTGCTTATTTATACTTCAATAAAATGAATGCAGCCTGTTCTTCCAGTTCCTGTGGTACAACTGAAAATCTCAGGCTGTGTCTCATCATGCTCTGTCCTCTAACTTTGCTATTGTTTGAAACACCTCTCCTTCAGAAGCCTCATGCTCAGTCAGAAATGTTTTCACTTCACACACTTTTTCTTTGCAGTTTTATCAGTTCATCTGAATAGCTAGTTAAAGCTTCTTTTTTCCAGCCTTTTGTAATTTGACTTAAGGAAGTATTGCAGTTATTTTGAATATATTTGAGTGCATTTAAGTTATTTTTCTTCAAAACCAAGACTCACTCCTCTAAGAGAAGGAAACCAGTCTGGTGGACCCCTGCCATAAACAGGCTACACAATAGGAGGAGGAAACTAGTTCAGGAAAAAAAAGCAAATCCCAAGAAGGAAAGACATCCCCTGATCAGTATTGGTAAGAAACTAAGGTCCCTCATAAAATCATCCAAGGCTAACTTCAAAAGAAAAATATCCAAGGATTCAAAAGATAACCACAAAACCTTCTTTAGCTATGTTAAGAATCTAAGTGGCAACTCGCACATAGGCACTGAACTACTGCAAAATAGCACAAAATATACTGAACCTACTGATATTGCCAACATCCTGGCAGACAGATTCAGTGCAAACTTCACCCCTCTCTCACCCCCATAAGGGCCCACAACAATAGCGAAAAAGTGTAGTGTTTCAGAAATCACAGATGCACAGGTGAAGACAGCCCTTTCAAAAGCCAAAAACACAACATCAGTGGGGCCAGATGGTGTCCCAGGCTGCATCTTGCACGAACTACAGAACAAACTAACCCCCCCACCTAAACACGCTGTTCAGCCTCAGCCTCTCCACAGGTTATGTGCCCTTAGAATGGCACACAGCAATGGTTATTCCACTCCACAAAGGAGGGGCCACAACTAACCCTGGTAACTACTGCCCCATAAGCCTGACTAGCCTGGTCTGCAAGGCTATGGAGCGCATCATCATGGAACTCATTAACAAAGACATTGGGAACCTCCAAACACTTGACCTGACCCAGTTCGGCTTTGTTAAGGGCAGATCATGCCTATTAAACCTGGTTGACTTCTTCGAGACAGTCACCAAGGCCATAGATGAGGGAAAGATGGTTCACACAACCTACTTTGACCTCACCAAGGCTTTCAACACCATTCCCCACTCTGGTATTACAGAAAAACTCACCAGCCTGAACATAAACCCCCTACGTCACGAGATGGGTTGCCAACTGGCTTACAGACAGAACTCACACAGTAAGAATAGTGGGCTCCAGGTCCGACTCTAAACCAGTCACAAGTGGTGTCCTGCAAGGCTCGGTCCTGGGACCCCTACTATTTGGCATATACTTCTTAGAAGTACAGGCAAACACAGGAGGACTATGACTATCGAAGTTCACTGATGACTGCAAACTGGGAGCCATAACTGACACTCCAGCTGACACGGACATCCTCCAAAAGGGCCTTACTGAGATGGACACCTGGTGTCAAAGTCATGGCCTCAAGCTAAATGCCAAAAAATGCATAGTCATCCCATTTGGTAAAAACAAAACACCCACGAATTACCACATAGGTGGCAGCCCCCTTAATACAGAAGAGGTAATAAGAGATCTGGGGACCCAGGTAGATAGTAATCTCTCCTTTGACAATCATATTGCCAAAGTAGTTAAGAAATCCTTCTATGTGGCCCATCTAATTACTAAAGGGTTCGCATCTAGAAATAGAGGTTATTGTGCCCCTCTACTCATCTGACCCGTCCATCATAGAGTACAATGCCCCATTTGGCATGTGCCTCACAAGACACTTTCAACAGCTGGAAAGACCATAAAAGTACCTCACCAAGAGGATTACTGGCCTCAAACATATGTCCTATGCAGCCCGACTGAAAAAACTCCGGCTGTACTCATTGGCATATCGCTTACTCAGAGGTGATCTCTGCCTGACTTACAAAGCCATGTCCAACTCAGAATTGATGGACATGCTCCACCTAAAGAAATCCAAGTCACTGTGAGCCACACGCTTTAGTGAGCTAAACCTCGCCACAACAATAAATAGAACATGCTGGAGGGATAGATTCCTGTCACAGAGACTCCTCATGCTTTGGAACAAAATTCCAAACTACATTAGGCAGAGCCCCTCACTAACGCTCTTCAAGAGAAACCTTGACGAGTGGATGGGTAACAGAAAATACACCCCTGGGATCACTTCATTGGCTCTGCTTGACAGAGGATCCATTAATTAAATCAATGGGGTGGCAAAAGCTGACACACTCTAGCTAGGCTTATAAATGCCCTCGGGCAGATAGCCTAGAACCTACCTATGAACCTATAAATAATTGGAAGTATTTTCTGTACTAATGCTGAAACTTGAACTGTATTTTTTTTTTATTAACAGCTGTAAAATTCTTCCTAGAAAAGAATTTATTTTTCTTCTGCTTTTCTAACTGATTTTTTTGTTTTGCTTATCCTTTGTTGACTAGGCTAGTTCCACAACACAGGTAGCATCTTTTCAGGAAGACCCAAGGTGGTAGTTATGCTACTAGCCTAGGGCATTGGTGAACTTCCCCTACTGTTTTCGATAAATGCCATATCTTTTACATTTGCTTCAGCTACCACCAACATAAGCAGATGGTAATTCAGTTTAATGTCTCATCAGAAGGATGACACATTTCAAGAGTGCAGCACCCACTAATGCCACAGTGCAGTATCTGCAATCCAGTCACCTGGAATGGGAATAGAACCCACAACGTTCTGGTCTTGCGGCACCAAAGGCGAGTGTGCTACTTTTTGTGCTACTAACATTGTTTTCCTCTTACTTTTTAAATTTCTTCTTTGCTAGTATCAAGGCAGTGTAATTACTGGCCAGTAACTGAATTTTACCCAAATTTAAACCGTTTACTGGTATTGTTTCAGTTTCTTTTTTCTCACTGGGGAGGCGATAATCAAGCTGTTGATCAATGTGCCATCATGGAAGTCCGACATCATGGAATTATTTTCTTTATTCTAGTATTTTAGAATGTCCAGAGGAAAGTTAGTGCTCCTATATATGTTTTTCAGCATATTCAGAACTCCAGATGCAAACAGGAACAATCAGTTGTACAGTCGAAGAACAAAAAAAACTTCAAACAACTGCAGAACAAAAGAGACTATTCTTTGCAGGATGTTTTATTCTGCAGTTATTTGGAGTGTTTTTTATATTCAGAACTATTGCCTGCCATAGCTAACTATGACTTTGAAAAAGAGGCACTAGTGTCTTGCGGATTACCTAATTAATAAGCGAATAAAATAAAAATATAGCACTACTCACCGTCTGTGATGGTCTCCTGTTTCAGCATTCAGATGTACAGCTTTCTTAAGATGAAATGTTACACTGACTCAAAATCCCTTCTGAGTGAAAAGCTTGGTTGTATTTCATGTGGGTATTAAAAACCACATGACACTTGATGAAGAGCAAGAGAGTTTCCCCTCTAACTAATGGTCACATGCCTCACTGGCTAAATCCAGAAAAAGAACTAGAGGCTTAAGCTAATGTTAAGTCAGGGCAGAAATTAAGTATTTAGTATACAGATTACTGGTTGTTGCTGTTAAATTATTAGTATATTTACCAACGTCCCTTATGTAGGTATTTAAAGAATTTGATAAAGACAGCAATGTGAAAATTCAATAAAGGTGTTTGAAGAAAAAAGAAAAAACAGGCAATTGTATAACTGTACCTTTTTGATACATCAATGAAAAATACTTGAAATTCAGATGTATGAATGTTGAAAACACTGATGCATAATATCGACGTCATGCATATTAAGTAGGTTAAAATATCGAGACAGAAATTCGAAATTGCCATGTCGATGTTAAATTTGACTTTTCTGTTGTATTCACTTGCTGAAGTACTGCAAACTGTGAACCAATAGTCCCAAGCTGTGCAAAGCATTACAATATACATTATAAAGTGTATTACAGAAACACCGTAAAAATCCCACGTAATAGTGACATATCCCTGTAGTCTCCTTGAAATACAAACTGGAACACCGCAATAGTAGTATACTCCCAACATATCCCTCACAAGTCTTGTTGCATTTCCATCAAAAGTTGCCCAGACATATAGTATAGTTTAACTAATGACATTTGACACAGATGAATTTCCGGAATTACATGTACACGATGTACAAAAACATCCTAAACGCTGCAATGTTTAGCGACAAGTGCCATAAAACCTTTAGGGGTGAAATCACTTCTCTTTTGGAAAATTAAACAGAAAAATAGATGAACAGAATTTGCAAGTTATATTACCTAATTATGTGTATTATTCTCTCCTACTTTATAAAACTCGAAAGAGTTAAAGAGCATTTCACTAAATTTTAATGTCATTTCAGTAGTCAGTGTGCCATGAAAGTTCTTGCAGTGTACTTCCTTTTGTGTTAGGCACCGTGAATCAGCCTTAATTTATAAGATGATCAGATGATTTCTTAGGTTTTCTTGAAACCATCATCTCTCATCTTTAACTTTTAGACTATAATTGAATTAATTATGAATTTTGCATGAGGATTTTCTTCTCCTCCTTGCACTTGGCTTGTTAATTAGGTTTTACATTTCAAACTGTTTCCACAGTATTCATACTCACAGCTTAAACTCACTTTGCAGCAATGATTCGTGCCTCTTATCTAGTTTTTATGGTAACCTCAGCTAATAAAGTATTAATACATCTTTTCATACATTACATTGACTATTTGCTGTTATTTCTCAAACCTTGACTTTTGTATAGACCTATTATTCACCAAGCTCTTTTGCAGTCTCTGTATATACCTTAGTTTGCCATTTCCATTAGAGAGTTTGTAGTCAACATACCCGGCTTGAGTTTCTATATTTGTTTCAATCAACATGGAAGATATTTTCTCTTCTTTTGATTTACTTTAGAAAGTGCATTTTATTGTGGTCAGAATGGATGCTACCTTATGTTTTATTGTAAAAACACTTGTCTCTGTATGCTCACAGATAAACTTCTTTGTTTCCTTCACAATGAAAAGCGACATTCAACAATGACGACATACGTTTGTTTGACAGTCGCATGGCTGACTTCAGATCTTATACGGACTTATGACTGTCGAGTACTGTGAGTTAGTTAACATGACTTTCAGTATTATAAATGTCGAACACATGGCTGTCTGATATGTTACTTTAGATATTTTGATAGTAAACCAAAAGGAACCAATAGTAGTTACTGAATATGTTTGTACAGTGTTGTACAGAGATAAAGCTCCAACTATGATGGAGGCAATTTGGGTTTGATTAGTGGTTCATGCATCTGGGCAGTGGCAGGGAGGTAGGGTGTGTCCCTCCTTAGAGGAGAAGAGGGAGGGGCACATGCATGGAACACACAAAGCAATTAGATCTAACCACAAAGTGATTCCTGAAGATGGGTGCGGTGGCTTACCAACATCAACTCCTTGTGGAAGTGAAGAGTAAATCGGCACAGTCTGTCCAATGCACGTCCACCCACAGGACATTACCATGGCGTGTGTCAGTGTGTGTATATGCTTGCGCGCACAGACACACACACACACATACATATATAAATATATATATATATATATATATATATATATGTATATATCTGTATGTGTGAAGGGCATAATGTCGATCTGGAACAGTACTGATCTGTTTTCACTGAGTGTTGAGTATGAAATGTACAACAGTTTGGTCACACGCCTGATTGCCCTTGTTCAAGTTTTGCAGTTTTCTACTGTGTTCTGGCATTGATTCCAGTCGGTAAAGAGATTTGTCCTTTGTTCAAGTTGGTGCAGTTGTGGCACTGGTGTATTTAAGTCTGAGAAGCACGCCCTCTGCATAAAACATTTAAGTTTTTTTACTGCATGTTCAATATTGCTTTTGCTGGCATTTTGTGCAGTCAAGATTTTCTGCATTCGAGGTTTTTTTTTCCCAGCAGTGCTGTGTTCAGTGTTATTATCTTGTCCATATTTCCTCATAATATATAAAAGAGATTGTCCACATTTCATCATATGTCACTATCATCCAAGGTGTAGTAGAAGCTTTATACCTATACTTGCTGTATAAATGTATATAGACGTACATAGAGAGAATCTTTAAATGCACTTGTATTACCATAATATAAACAAACACAAGTTTATTTGAACAAACCAACAAAAATAAAGCCCCACATGACTTTTCTCAGTCAGGTAATCAGTTGTTTGCATTACGTACTTTAGAAGTAATGCTCAAGTCCACAGATGTAATATCACCACACCGGTTCAGTCCTACACAGCCTTTGCAACAACATGTTACATATTAAAAGTCATAGCTGCAGGCCTTGCCAAGCCATTCTTTCAGAAACATAGCAAGGATACAGCAAAGGGGTAGCCACCAAATGCACAGTGTTAGGGAATGTAATCATAACTGCAGCTTAGCCTACAACCACCATAGGTCTCCACAGTGTCATCAGATCATAGGAATCATGAGTCTTTGGGCAGCGTCCCTGTTATACCTTATGATAAGCTCCAAACTGAGGAAGGACCTTCCTGTCTTCAGCCTTCTAAGCTCCAGCCTTTAATACAAGCTTAAATGGTAATCATTACTTTCACTAATTGACAGATGTGAGGCACACTTAAAGCCAGATATCCCATTCTCCACACACAAGATGTTACTATACAGGTCTGTATGTGTATACATGTGTGTGTTGCACCCAAGATAAGGACAGAAGTAGGCTAAAATGATATAAAATCCAGTCTGGCATTACAAGGATGCCATTCCTAATGGGGCCCTGGCTTTTGTCCTTTCAGAGAATGAGTGGGCCTTCAAGGAGATACTGATATGACATGGATGCAAGATGGTCAACTGCCAAGAGATTCAGCTTTGCTATGGAAAAATGGATGGGAAATCTGAAATTCACTCCTGGTATGGCTGCTCTGTCCCTGATGGACATCGGCAGCCCCCTATGTCCCTGATGGACAGAGTCAGCCAGCAAATCATCCCCTATAAATCAAACATAACATCAAATTTGTGGGTCACATTTGGGTTGCACAGCTAGGCTTTTTAGGGCCCTAGTGGTCATTAGCCTACTATATACCTATGAACCTATAAGGAGAAAGAGGGAAAAAAGTGCTGAAATAGAAAAAAAGAGAAGGTGTCAAATAAAAAGGTTATAGTTATCTGTGAGTGCAAGTTCACAAAACGGCAGCTAATAAATCTTCATGTTTAAAGTAAACATTATTAAATGTTGATTTTTTTTTAAAAGTGAAAGTGACAAGTGCATTGTAATAAAATGCTTGCTTAGAAGGTGCATCTGAAACACACAGTTTTGAATGGTGTATGCAGGAGAGGGATGTAGTGTATACAGCATGCATCACAGCCATCTATATGTCAGTGAAATAAAAGGGGTGATGTAAACATAAGCTGTAATGTGAGTGATCCATGAGGCAGTGTGTAGATTTTGCACCATACTCCGGTTGTGGGTAACTAGGACTGTAGATCACAAACTCTCTAGGTTTCAGTTTATCCTTGCTATTCGCTGATAAGAAACTGCCCATTCAGACACTCCAGCACACAGCCTGTATTTGTGTTCCTATTCATCACAGTGAAGAGATGTTTGCCCTTCAGGGAACCACAAAGCTGCAGACTACTGCAAGATAGAGTTTGTTCATTTCATGTAAATAATCAAAATCAATTTATCTTGCAAGTTCATCTTTCAGTGTGAATATATTAAACAGCTGGCTTTGGTTTGCAGCTCTATCAGTTCACTTTCAGAGTTTTAGCAGAGCTGAAATCCCATCTACCAATATTTATTCTTTTTATTCCTTTTTCAATGTGTTCACCCTAGGCTTAGCAAACTGCCATGCAAAGCATTACCTTTCTTCACAATGTGTCAGTGACAACTGCAACATTTAGCATAATCTTAGCGGTTTATTAACCTACTATACTAATGTGCTTGTTACAGAAAAATATCTTGTATTAGAAAACTCTGTTAGATACCACATTACTTTGTTTTTCTTTCCCATAAAATGGTATTCTTAAAAACATAATGTTCTTTTTATTTCTTCAGTCTATTTTATGCAGATATGTTCATTTGTTGTCCTGTGTCCCAAAAAGTTGCAGTGGTTACATGTCAGACTATTGTAGCCTGATTGCTAGACTCCACACTGCGACCTTGCTGTCAAACATATTATAGTAATTCATAAATTTGAGGCACTGTGTCGTGAATCTGTCTCTGACCTTAAAATTTCTGAACCTCTAGAAACAGTAAATTTGGGCAATGCCCGAGTTTTATAGCTAGCCAGCATTGCAGCTGACCTATTGTTTGTAAGTGGAGGGTAGTGAAGACGGTCAAGGTTCAATCAGAGTAACACAATGCATGGAAAGTGAAATGCATCATGGCCATGACCAGTACCGCAAAATGAAGCCGCCAAAACCGCATGGGCAGAATTCATCCATCACTGACGTTGGCTAGAGTGAAGCAGAAGTGACGCACTTTTATCTTTTACAAATTGTATGTTTTGTGTGTGTTTGTGTGTGCGCATCACAAGCGTGCGTGCACACACACACACATATTTGGGTCTGCCATATTTTGTCAAAGTACCATAATATTGAATCCCATTTTGTTGATGATGAAAATACTGAAGCCCACTTCATCGAAGTACCGGAGCTATGAAGATCTTCCCACGGTAAGTAACCTTTTCTGTGAGATGGTGAACTTCACCCTTTTCCCAGCTATAATGCGATCTCGGAGTTGGTATATTTAGTTAGGGGGTTGTGGGGGGGTGCAGCCTGCCACCTGTGTGGGTTAGGGATGGCGCCGTTTGGGTTTTCTCTTTTTTGGGGTAAGTGGTTACTTACCCTGGGAAGATCTTTATAGTTCCGGTCCTTTGAGGTTAGGGATGGCGCTGTTTGGGTTTTCTCTTTTTTGGGGTAAGTCGTTACTTACCCTGGGAAGATCTTTGTAGTTCCGGTCCTTTGATGAACTGGGCTTTGATACTTTCAGTGTCATCAAAATGGGATTCAATATTATGCCACTTTGACAAACTAAGGTAAACCCATATATATCTATAGATTTATTGAGGATAGAACTCCCCTTCCCCCATTCACAGTACCCATGTTAATGGCCAGTCCCAAAGTTTGCTGAACTGGGTTTCATTGAATCTGCTCAGTGGTGCAAGACTCATTGAAACTGGCTGCAGTAATACATTAGATACTTATATAAGTGTACACACAAATAATTTAATTGCTGATTCACTTTATCAGCCACTTAGATCATGAATGTTAATATTTGTTTTTATGTGCACAGTTCATATTACTGTGTTGCTGTTGAAATAGCAAAGTTCACAAAGCATAAAGTGCCTCTCCAAGAAACAAGTATATCCAAATGCAAAACAAAGAAAGACACATACACGGCAAACAAACAATTGAAACAGAAAAGATGGACATAGAATTGCAAACTTTAATTTATAATATCTCAGGACACACTTTGAGTGTCGGAGAGATGGCACTGCTTTAAAAAAGATCTGTCCGTTGTTCCCTCTTTAAATACTGATATCATAGATATAATCATTGATGTAAAAAATTTCTCAAGGAATGTAATGTTAAAAAAGATGTTTGGTAAAGGGAATGGATATATGAACAGTTTTAAGAACCCTAGTGTTTTCACTCCAAATTTACACCCACTTCTTGAAGCAGTTGACAAAGCTGTAGAAAATGATTTGCTACCTCTAACATGTTCTAATAGTAGAATTAAACCGGTTTTTAATTTAACAAATATAGATAGAAGCCATTAAGTCACTGCAGAAAAATGAAAATATTATAAGACCTTCCGATAAGGGAGGGTCTGTTGTTGTCATGGATTATAGTGCTTATGGTTTGAAAATGACTCGTATGTTGTCTGATCTTGATACTTATACGATTTTAACAGTGAAAGAACTGGATCGTGTTAAGAATGTGCGAGCAGATTTATATGATATGTTGATGTGTAGACAAATAGTAAACTATATAAGTATTTTTAGTTGAAAACCCAGTTTGTTCCTACTATCAAAGGATTACTCAAAATACATAAGGATGAAACAGACCCCCCCCCCCCCCGTTAGACACACAGTTTCTAGTAGGGGCTAGCTCACTGAGCTGGTTTCTATATTCCTAGAGAAATGTTTGAGACCAGTAGTGGATAATACAGACACTATATTGAAAGATATGGAACATTTCCTTATGTCACTTTCTGACTTTATTTTTTAAGAACAAAATGTTTTTAATTTTATAGTTGTTACACTTGATATCACCCCTTTATTTATAGTCATACCCAACACTGAAGGTATAGAGTATATTAGCCAGTATTTATTGAGTATGACTCATGTTTCACGTGATAAGATCACTCGTATTGTTTGCCACTTGATTTGGTTCTAAGGAATAATGCCTTTCTGTATGAAGATAAATATTTTCTTCAAAGAAAAGGTGTGGTCGTGGGCACCCCATGTGCCAGTTCATATGCTAAATTAGTGATGGCATTTTAGGAAATTACTTGCATCATGACCCGCAATGTGTACTCAAGTTAGTACGGTACTATAAAAGGTTTGTGGATGACATATTCCTTTTATGGAGTGTTACTGAGTTTCAGTTGGAAGACTTTATTGCTTATTTGAATACCACCACAGATTTCTTACATTTTACTGGGAAATAGTCCATGGAACAAACTGATTTTTTAGATGTTTGTTTAAAAAGAGATGGACAGGTTATGTCCACCACTGTTCATAAGAAGGAGTGTAAAAGGAACAATCTCCTACACAGAGATAGTATGCATCCACCCCATGTATATAAAAACATTATAAGGGGACATGGTTTAATAACACTTTATTAAACGTTTTAGTTCTGCATATGCAGTGTATGTGCCTTTCTTTGTTTTGCCTTTGGTTTCTGTCTTAATGACTATCATGCCATAATGTCTTGTTCTCTGTAGGTGCAGCTGAGAACTGATGAGATGAAGAGCTTTGCCATGAAAGTCATGAGAAAGAAGCATATCATCAACACCCATCAAGAGCGGCATGTCCTATCAGAAAAGGAGATCATGCAGCTGGCACACTGTGATTTCATTATCAGGTTATTATAACATTTAGTGATTCCATTTTATAAAGTGTACGAACTGTTCATCCGTACTTTACTGACTTCAGAGTCCCTATTCAGGGGGTAAATCTCTAGTTCAGCACATTTCTTTAATTCCCAGACTTAAGGACTCTGCGTATCTGACTGAAATGTATTTTAGCTTCACAGGTGGGACTCTGCAATCACTTGGATCTTAGTCATAATGTAAATCATTGATAGTTCTAGTATAAGATATTATAAACCTTCAGCATTCCTGCTGTGGAGAGAGCAGAGGCCAGAGCCAGCACTGCACTACCTATACCAGTTGGGAGGGATGCACCACATGAAGCATCATCACAAGCACTAGTGGTTCAGGCCAGCCGCCTAATAGAGATGGTGAAGGAAGTTCTACACATTCATTATGGCCCATCAGGTGTTGATTCTGGAGGCTGGTTAACATAGACACTAGCAAGGGGGATTAATTTATGATCCCTTGTCACTGTCAGTTGAGAGAAGATAAGGAATTAGAATACCAGATATTGACTAAAGTGACTTCTTACAAAGTCTGTCCATGAGATAATTTTCTGAGGTCTTCCTCAGGCAATGAGCAGTTCACCTCATGGACATTACTGGTTCAGGATAGGTCTCTGCTAACCACATTAGAGGGCTGCATTCCAAGGTGTAACTGATGACCTACCCACTGCTCCCTCCTGTCCAAGTGAAGGCCTCATAAGTTCGTAGGTGTTTAGTAGGCTAATGACTACAAGGGCCTTTTTAAGCCTAGCCATGTTTCCGAAATCTCTGACAAGTTCTGGTACCCTTGATAAGTGTAACCAGGGGCCTGGGAGATGAAATACTTACAAGCAGGGGCCCAGGAGTTGAATTTACAGGCTGCCTGTATCCATTAGAAACATAGGTGCCAAACCAGGGATTAATTCCAGTTATCCAAGTTACACTTGAATTGAGTAACTTTGACAACTGGATGGGACCAAACTCATATCAGAGAGACCAATTGTTTACTATGCCACAGTTAAAGAAAGCACATTCCTTAAGTTGAGGAGACAGCCTTCCTTCCTTCTATGCAAGCTGGGCCAGCAGGCATTAAACTGTCCTCATGTCATGGGACCATATCCACAGGGATAACAGCCTGATGTCTGTACTAGTCCCTGCACAGATCTGTCATGACCAGCTACTGACTGTGGTGAGCACTGCCCCAAATACTGCATTGCCATTGCCCCACACACAGTCTGCATTTGCCATTCACACATCATTTCACTCTACAGGAGAGCCCAGGCCACTCCTTGTTAGCAGGGCCAGATGCAGCACAAGGCAACATAGGTAGCTGCCTTGCTCCCAGTGCTGACAGGAGCCAGTAAACATCAGGAAAAAAAAAAAATCTGCTGTGTTGCTCTATTTTGATCTTTGATAGCTCCTATTTCTTTCATTAACTCAAATGTAGAGCAAATGAAAGAGAGGTCTTGAAGCTTGTCACAGTCAAAACAGACCACTATGAAGACAAGCCACCATTCTTGCAGAAGCACAGTGTTTTGGAATTACTGATTCCAACCAAGCAGTGCCGTAGACATTGTCATATGTAGCATGTGTGGATCTGGTAAGTAACTGCTATGCAGTGTACTGTTTTGTGTGCTTCCAAGTTTGTGCGAGCATACACGGTTGTGTGTGCATCTATAATTGTGCCCCTTTACAGAACTTTAATTGTGAATCCATTTTGACATTTTCAGACAATGGCATTCATTAGCAGCTTGTAGTTCTTGTTTAGGAAATGTATGTCTGTTAATAATGTGAGATATTGGCATTTTTATAGCTCTTATTGTTCAGAAAATGAGTGTTGATGAAAACCTCTTGCTCTGTTGATGTTTTAAGTGATTAGAGTTGTCTGCCAGTCATCTGTCCCTGACATTTGCAAAACATTTCTGATATTGCGTCATATTTTGTTGTTCCATGTAAAACTCTCTATCGATTTTCTGAGAATCACAATTAGAGTTTCATTGTTCTGCTCAAAAATGTATATCTGTGTTACACTTTTAGCTTTTTAAGTGAAATGTGAATACTTCCTGTAGTCAAAAGTGCAGGGTTTGGTTTCTTTCACTTCTGTTGTCCTGTGGTGTGACTTTAAGCAAGCTACATAACCAGACGTACTCTCTGGTCATCCCCAAAAGAGATGTCTTCCAGCGGAGTTACCCAGTTAACAGACAAAATAGTAAAAAAATAAATAAATAAAATGTGCCCCTTATTCTGCTTTTTTGTGTCCCCCCATTATTTTAGGCTTTATCCAAAATTCTTGAGCAAAAAAGTCGGAAGGTATTGGATATGGTTTTCTGGCAAACTGTTGTAGAATGGATTCATAGGTTAGTACTAGGCTAACTAAGAACAAAGAAAACGTAGCACAACGACCGTGAAAAGGATCCGATCCAGTACCAGGTACTCGGGCAGAACGGAAAAGGCATGCAAGATAAATAAATTCTCCACCAAGTTGATACCAACGGTTTTATTCCATAAAACACACAAATGGTAGATTCCAAGGCAATAAACACGATAAAAATGATGCTAGGTAGTGCAACTTTACAAATACAATAAAACGGTTGAGCCCTTTCATCTGATAATAACAGATTTCATCAGAACCATGTTGTTGTCTACATCACTAGTTTAAATAGCCAACATTTTGGTGCCAAATGTTAATTAGTAATTAATTATTCATTATTAAAACAAAAATGCATTTAATCATAATATAGTTCCTATGTTTTCCACAATAAAATGTTACAATTCTTAAATTACTATTGCTTAAAATGTCATAAAAATATTTAAAAAAAACATTACATTTTAAAGTATGGATACATTACTAATATATGAACCTTCCTTATGTATTAATACTGTAACCTTACTAAGATACACGCTAAATATGACTACAATAAATACATAAATAATTACTATCTAAGCCAACCTACCTATGCCAATGGATACCATTGTAAGTTAGAATACATACATATATTCTAAACCTAAAGATTGTTATAACATGTTTGGATATTAAAAATTATATATATATATATATATATATATATATGTATATGAAAACATATACAAAATAGATGAAAAGAAGAAGTAAAGAAATGTGAATGTATTGGTCAATGTACATGATATATGGGGAATAATTATAGTCACTAGGGGTAAACTATGGAAAGGCTGAATAAATAATTAATTGATACCAAACTGTAGAGAATAGATAATATCTTACAGCAGGCAAGAATATATACTCTAAGCTCACATAGAATCATGGGCATCCCAAAATTAAAAAGGGTTTAATACTAATATATTCGTTAATTCCTGGAGGCGTCGTAGCGTCCAGGAGTATTTGCCATCTACTTTCCATAGCTCCCAGTTTGGCTTTCCAATTACCACTCTCCACAGTACTAACTACCTGATCTAAAATAGCAAATTTGAAGTTATGATCCTTACCCTTTACTAAAATATGTTTGCATAGTGCATTTTTGTCGTCACCTTTTTTGATCTTATATGTGTGTTCATAAATCCTGGTTTTAAATTTTCTTTCGGTTTTACCTACGTAGTATGCATTACATATTGTACAGGTCGCTAGATATAGTACTAGGCTAACTACCCTTGTGGGCCTTTTCAAGCCTAGCCAATTACCCCATGTGACAATCAAACCCTGCACCTTTTGCTGGCATGTAGGTGTGAAGTGCACTGTGTTGGTCTACGGCAGTGTTTATCTGTGACTTAGAACACAGGAGGAAGGCTATAAACTTTAATGTGCTGTGTCTTATATTGCAGGGTTTGATTCCATAGCCTTTATCTGTCTGTTGTATCACTCTAACCAAGTCAACCAGACAATGCTCCTGGCCTGCCTTGAAAAGGGACAGTTGCTTTTAGGCTTCTGCTTGTTCCAGGCTGTTGGCTAATGTGTTACACAACTGTCTTTAACATCCCTGGACTCCTCACATATACTGTTTGACTATGAATTCCATCACATCTGTTGTAGATGAATGGCTAGTCAAATGTACTTTCAATAAATGTGAGTCTCAAGGGAAGAGAGTTTTAACTGCTGCTCATAAGAATATTTTCAATGTCAGAGTTTTTTGTTTTGTTTGTCAGATGACTGTCAATTTTTTCGCTATAAAATTTGAAATAAAAATGTTAAATTAAATCCAACTCTTTGTAATAATCAGAAAAATAAAGAAGAAAATGATAGTCACACTGACAGGTTTGAACACTGTTTTATGGTAATTGGGGAAAGACAGACAAGTAATGGGATGATGGTACTGTGGGGCCCCACTTCATAACCCTTCCCAAGGCCCATTTTAACCATGATCCTGCTCTGCTTGTCAAAGCTTAGTGTAGGGCATGTCTGTTGCATCCCAAGAGGGACCTGAGATTTGTGTGTCAGAGGCGGATAAAGATAATGAGTTCTTAACTTACTATAACTTTCCTACAGATGACCCCTTCTTTGAGAGTCTCCTAAGCTGATGACGTCCCCAGTGGGCTGTCTTGGTGTTTATCTTAACTTACTATAACTTTCCTACAGATGACCCCTTCTTTGAGAGTCTCCTAAGCTGATGACGTCCCCAGTGGGCTGTCTTGGTGTTTATCTTAACTTACTATAACTTTCCTACAGATGACCCCTTCTTTGAGAGTCTCCTAAGCTGATGACGTCCCCAGTGGGCTGTCTTGGTGTTTATCTTAACTTACTATAACTTTCCTACAGATGACCCCTTCTTTGAGAGTCTCCTAAGCTGATGACGTCCCCAGTGGGCTGTCTTGGTGTTTATCTTCCTTCTTTCAGAAAACAGTTAAATCAAGTATCTGGAGAAGTCCTTGCAGGAAACTTGGGTCACTCTCCCATGAAACTTGTCCTTATGAATCCCATCTTTGTACTCTGGATGCATCTAGATTCAGATCCCGCTCATCCTAAGCAGGTTGGTTCCAATATAACCTTTTGGCTTCATCTTCCACGTCTTGGAAGCTGCATCTTTCTGGTTTGCTGGAAGAAAAGTCTTGTGCTAGCTGTGGGCCTTTGGTTAATTAGGATTTAGAAAACTCCCATTGGTCTCACCATTCCCAATTCCATGCATTCCTTGTGGGCCTATCTCCTAACAAAAATAAACAGAACTATTGAATTTGAGATGGAGGCTTTGGAAAAGGGACTCTGTCTTCTTGAATGATTAATCAGCAAATTAAAGTTAACAAACCTAATCAATGGATGTTGAATTAGACAAAGAAAACAGTGCGTTAAGAAATCTATTTTTGCAGGAAAGTATCACTGTATCCCATGCACACATACATGCTATGGATTCTGACTCCTCTCTATGGATGTGCACCGTTAGATACATAGTAATTCAGAATGTGCAATTCACTGTCTCTGATGTGGCATTTTGCCATTTTAAAAACTTTACTTCTGGGAAATGTGAGCCATTGACCTTTAGTAAATAGCTATGATGGCTTCAATAAGGACCTTCTATATAGTTAGATATATTTCTCACTTTCAAATAAATCACAGACCTCATCATTATTTTTTAAGAAAACAATGACCCCAGTTTGGAACATTCCTTTGACCAGACTAACCGATATCTCTGTAACCTCACCAGAAACAGGGATGATGAAAGGTGGAGGACTAGCATCACCCTCACCTATCCATTGGACGTTAATGATATCAAGAGAGCAATAAAAGAAAAATGGTGCATTATTAGTGAAAACAATACTCTGAATAAGACACTCCCCCCAAAACTGGTCTTTACCATCTGTAAAAACAAGAGCATAAAGTTCTTTGTACAAA
The DNA here is from genome assembly GCF_019279795.1 of Protopterus annectens. Lineage (NCBI taxonomy): Eukaryota > Metazoa > Chordata > Ceratodontiformes > Protopteridae > Protopterus > Protopterus annectens. Next base: position 422,584,497 of record NC_056743.1, on the reverse strand, counting down.
GAAGAGCACTACTAGAGAATGTGCAACTTTGGAAAGGCACCTATCAATGCAGTCCACCTTTCTGCAACTATTGCAGATTCATGAGCAGCCAGGGATCTTTGTTTTGTCCCAACCAGAAGAAATTTACGAGCACAGGCTACAGTAACTGCAACTCTGAGACAGTTGTTCACAGAGCAAAATGCAAACTTTGTCCAGCTTTTTATGTGGGAAAGAGTATCAATAAGTTAAAGAACAGGACAGCACACTACTGCACCGATGTACATCACGGCATTCCTACCAACTACTTGGCCAAGCGCCCTAAGGAAAAAATTGGACACAGCAACTTTACTTTTCCTGTCATTGACAGACCTGGATGGCAACAGAAATGACAGACTAGAGAAGAAGGAATCAGAATGGCAGATTTGACTGAGAGCAAGAAAACCACCAGGCCTGAATACCTCACTTTCTATTAACTGTGTACTGAACCTTAGGAAACTGGAGCACCACAAGTTTTATACATATATGTGTGTGTGTGTGTATATATATATATATATATATATATATATATATGTGTGTGTATATATATATATATATATATATATATATATATATGTGTGTGTGTGTGTGTATATATATATATATATATATATATATATATATATATATATATACAGTGGATATAAAAAGTGTACACACCCCTGTTAAAATGCCACTTTTTTGTAATATAAAAAATTAGAGACTACAGTAAATCATTTCAAAACTTTTCCGACCTTTAATGTGACCTATAACCTGTACAATTCAAATGAAAAACAAACAAATCTGTTGGGGGGATATAAAAAATAAAAATTGTACAATAAGCTGGTTGCATAAGTGTGCACACCCTTAAACTAATACTTTGTTGAAGCACCTTTTGATTTAATTACAGCATTCAGTCTTCTTGGGTACACATCTGCCATCAATTAAAGAGACTCTGATTAACCCCCAATAAAGTTCGGCTGACCTAGTAGGATTTTCCTGACATTTACTTAGTTACCTGATACAGCAAAAGCGATGGTTCGCAGAGAGCTTACAAAGCATCAAAGGGATCTCATTGTTGAAAGGTATCACTCAGGAGAAGGGTACAAAAAAATTTCCACAGCATTGGATATACCATGGATGACAGTGAAGACAGTCATCAAAAAGTGCAGAAAATATGGGACAACAGTGGCGTTCCAAAGAATTGGATGTCCCTCCAAAACTGATGAAAAGACAAGACGAAAACTGTTCATGGAGGAAGCTGCAGGAATTTCTGGCAAGTACTGGTTGTGCACTACATAGGTTTCTAGGTAGGTACCAGGCTATCGGCCCAAGGGCCTAAGTAAGCCTAGCCAACAAGGTTCCCTGGCTTACGCCACCCAAGAAAGTTAATTTCCTGTGCCCCTGTCGAGCAGAGCCACAGAAGTGATCCCCGGGGTGTATTTCCTGTTTCCCATCCACTCATCAAGATTTTTCTTGAAGAGTGCTAATGAGAAACTTTGCTTGACATACATAGGTAGCTTGTTCCAGAGTATAGGAAGTCTCGGGGACAGGAATCTATCCCTCCAGCATTTCCTTTTTATTGTGGTGACAAGGTTTAGGTCCCTAGTGTATGTAGCTTGGAGGGATTGGAATTCCTTTAGGTGTAGCATGTCCAACAGCTCTGGGTTTAACATAGCTTTATGTGTTAGGCAGAGATCTCCTCGGAGTAGGCGATATGCTACAGAGTAAAGCTGGAGTTTGAGACAGTCAGTGTAGGGCATCTGTTTGACGCCAGTAATCCTTTTTGTGAAGTACTTCTGTGGCTTTTCCAGCTGCTGCAGAGTACATTCCAAAAGGGGCATTGTACTCTATAATGCATCTCAGTGCCGAGTAGAGGGGAACAATGACCTTTTTTTTCCTGGTTGAAAACCCTTTTGTGATGAGGTGTGCCACCAAGAAGGATTTCATGACTACTGTGGCGATGTGATTATCAAAGGAGAGACTACTGTCCACCTGGGTCCCAAGGTCTCTTATCACACATTTGGTGTTAAGTAGACTGCCGTTTATGTGGTAGTTCATGGGTACAGAGTTTTTACCAAAGGGGATGACAATGCACGTTTTGGCATTGAGCTTGTGGCCATGCCTCTGACACCAGGCATCTGTCTTAGTGAGGCCCTTCTGTAGGATGTCCACATCATTTGAGGACTCAACTATGGCTTCTAGTTTGCAGTCATCTGTGAACTTTGTTAGCCAGAGTCCTTCTGTGTTAGCCTGTACTTCAGAGAAGTAGATACCAAACAGGAGAGGTCCCAGGAATGAACTCTGTGGTACTCCACTTGTCACTGGCTTGAAGTCAGATTTGGAGTCTGCAACTTTTACATTGTGGGTTCTGTCAGTGAGCCAGTTGGCAAACCCATCTTTTGATGTAGGGATTTATACATAGTTTAGTGAGTTTAGCTATAATTCCAGAATGGGGGATGGTGTCGAAAGCCTTGCCAAGGTCAAGATAGGCTGTGTGAACCACCTTACACTAGTCTACGGCTTTAGTGACTGTCTCAAGGAAGTCGATAAGGTTCAGAGGGCAGGATCTGCCTTTCACAAACACGAACTGGGTGGGGTCCAGAGTTTGGAGGTTACCAATGTCTTTGTTTGAGTTCCATGATGATACATTCCATGGCCTTGCAGACCAGGCTCATCAGGCTAATGGGGCATCAGTTCCCAGGATCAGTGGTGGCTTCCCTTTGTGGAGTGGGATAACTGTTGCTGTGCGCCATTCGGTGGGCACAAAGCCTGACGTGAGACTATGATTTAACATGGGGTTTAGGTGGGGAGCCAGTTCGTTCTGAAGTTCGTGTAAAACACAGCCTGGGATGGCCTGGGATGTTGTCCGGTCCCATGGATGCTGTGTTTTTGGTTTTAGAGAGTGCATCTTTTACCTGCATAGATGTGATTACAGGGACTCTGTATTCTTCCTGTATAGATATGGGCCCTTTAGGGGGTGAGAGGGGGGTAAAGTTAGCACTGAACCTATCTACCAGCATGTTAGCAATATCAGTTGGTTCTGTAATTTTTGTGCCGTTGTACTGTAACTCAGAGCAGATCTGGGTGTTGCCATTAAGATTCTTGGCATAGCAATATAATGCTTTGTGGTTGCCCTTAGAATCAGTGGCAATTTTGTTTTCATAGCTAGCTTTGGAGGATCTTATAAGGGATCTCAGCTTCTTACTAAGGCTGACCAGGGAGCTCCTCCACTCATGGGATTTTACTCTCTTTTGCAACAGTTTCTTCCTTCTGTTGTAGAGTTTGTTTATGGCAGGGGACCACCAGATTGGCTTCCTTTTATTTGGAGGTTAGTGTCTTGGTTCTGTTTGGGATAGCACGATCCATGTACTTGTGTAAGTGCTTATAGAGTGCATTTGTGTAAGATTCAGCAGTTGTAACTTTATTGTCCATCTGCATGGGTGTCATGAAGTTCACCACTTCTGTCTTAAGAAGCATGAAGTTGGCTTTGGAGAAAATTTTTACTGTAGTTTCCTTAATGGTGGGTGGGGCTGGGATGTGGATATCTAGGGTGATTAGCTTAAGGTAGGATCTGACCGAGGAGTTAACTTCAGGTGTGGAACACTGGTCACTCATGTTGGTAATGACTAGGTTTAGGGAATTGTTGCCCCTGGTGGGGGTGTGGATTGGTTGATCCAGGACATTGGACTTTATGAATTCCAGAAAGCATTGAGCGAATGAGTTGGTACATGAGTAGTTTTCCCAGTTAATGGTGGGGTAGTTGAAATCGTCCATTATTAGGGTGTTTGGTTGAACCCTAATATTTTCCAGTATATCAAGAAAAGAGGAGTGGGAATCCTGGGGCATGGTGGGGGATCTGTAGCAAGCTACAATTTGGATTGCAGTTTTGCCCAGATTTAGTTGTACTTTGATAACCTCGGATGCATTATGCTGTGCAACTAGCCTGGAGGTGTGGATATCCTTAATAATAATAATTCTGAGACGTACCTCCATGGACTACATGAAAAGAGACATGTAAGAGCTTTCCAGTCTTGTAGCCCAGGCAGGTATGACCCTAGCCCTGTGTAGCATTCTGCCATCGCCCAGAATGATACCGCAGTCAAGGACAAAGTGATTGATTTCAATAATTGGCTAAGCTTCTGGTGTCATTCTAAGGGGATCCAGTATTTGTCTGCCTGGGGCGACATGGTCGACAAACCACGATGCTTTGCCAGAGATGGCCTGCACCTGGGTTTTCAAGATGGCCGAAAGGTAGTAAGCACCAACTTCAGCTTGCTCTTAATATCAACTATTAATCTATTCCAATCACTTGTCATCACTGCAAAAAATTTACAAAAAAAAAAAAAAAGCAAAATAAAACTAAATTAATCTTATCCTTCACCTACCGGAGGTATATTTTCTAGTTTTATGGCAACGAAAGGCTGGATAGATAATTTTTGTTGCAGTGGTGAACCCAATTACATGTGCTCAGGCCTGACAGCTTTGAAAAACCCCTATACAAACAAAAAATAGAAAATCCTACAAGAATGCAGCAAATGAAATTGCAATCTTCAAAGACTAGACTCTCATTAATCTCATCTCCTGAGAAGGAAATTTATATGAAGAGACAAAAAACATCCAAAATCACAGACAGAAACCTCTAAGCAAATACAGAAATCTAAACCTGAACAGCCTTTTACCATGGAGGAGCTCAAAGCAGCATTAATCCCACTTCAGAATGAGATACAAGCTTTTTCCACAAAATTATCTTCATTCGGAGACAACTTGGATCAAATAATGTATAGACTGGATTAAAAAGAATCAGACAACTATGGACAATGAAATAAAAATACAAGAGCTACAAAAAAACTTTTTTACAAATGATACTTCTATCAAAAACCTGCAGCATAAAATAACAGACCTTGAATCCAGAGAGAGACGTAACAATGAGCTAATCAGAGGGATACCAGAGAAGTTTGATCAGACACAACTTTCTGGCATTGCAAATGAAATCTTCGATCTTGTCATTGAAAACAAGGAATTATCTCAGTCAATCACAATTGAAAGAATAGATCGAGCCCTAAGAAAGTCACAAGCACCAGACACTCCCAGACAAGTTTACGCCAGAATTGTAAATGCTTCTCATGCCCATCCTGTCATTATGTCGGCAAAAAAAAAGCCATCATTTGGAAAGAAAATAAGATTACAATAGTTCAAGACCTACCCCTTCCTATAAAACAGTCTAGACAAGTCCTTTCACCTTTCTGCAAGTTCCTGATAAATAAAAACATTAAATTTCAAATGTATCCAGCGACTTTCTCATTTCAACACAATAGCATTAACTATGCGGTGAAGGATATTCATGAGGCTAAATCTGCATTCAAGAAAGCATTCGGAGAAATTCCGACTATCCCAGAATAGGAGAAAAAAAGTAAAAAGAAAACACAGTTAAGTCCTTCAGAATTGCCAGCAAAGCTCTAAATACGGAATTCTTCCTAGCATATGCTTAATTCACTAACATTATGTCAAATTAGTTACCTTAAGTAAAAAAATATTTCTACATTGCATTCTCCCATCTCAACATTCCATTTACAGGCCTAATAGAGCCAACTTACAGTTGTATAATCACCCCTGACTTCGCAGTTAACTTCCTTTTTCATGCAGGAAGAGTAAGGTCAATGAGGGTAAAGTTTCCTGACACGTCACACGCCGAGCGTCAACCCACTGGAGGCTCACTTTACTAAATGAAGCATTGGATAAAGAAATCGAGGGGAGATAAGTTCATGAGTTGAAACGAAGCCAGATGAGCTGCAAATGAAGTCTACACAACAAACGACTTCTCAAATAACGAAGCTTCTCTCTTTTTTTTTTTTCGTCCTCTCTACCAGATATTCAAGGTACTGTTAAATTACATTTTTGACCTCCATTTTCATGCTTAAACTTGATTCTTAAAGTAAATCACCGTTCACTGTCCTTAAATATCAAAAAGGATTATTTTTCTCCCAGTCTTTCCTTAGCATCTGACAGGAAATTTCTACTGCTTTATTTATGTACATCGGGTGAATTTTCATGCAAAGCACTAGCTGTATCAGCAACAACAGATCCATAAAATCATGCAGCTCATTTACTTTGCAGATAAGTTCAGAACTCTTTATGTGAGGTGGGCATATGCTGGGGTATGGCAGAAAACATGAATACACACCATGTTATCAAAATGAACTCCCAACAATTCATGTTCCACTAGAGGTCTGTACTATCACAACCTATACACCAAGGTATACCCGTAACAGGGAAGTTATCTCTTATACCGGGCAGACAAGTCCCAGCAATAACCCATAACTAACATAATGTTGATATAACAGAGAAATAAGAAGAATTTCTCACTTGTACAAATAATGTAATTAATCTTAAAGGAACAGTAAAAAAAGGTAGAGGGGGAGGGAAAGAAGAAAAGAAAAGTGAATAAAACTTGGACACGCACAAAAACTGAGAGTGAGAGAGAGAGTTGTTTTGCCTAAGTAAGCTACACTGACTTTAAATTTCTCCCATGAGTTGCCATATTGAAGTTACAAAAAACAATAAGTTATATCAATGCTTTTATATGCTTCACATGTTTAGTATTTTTTTTTGGCAACAATGTTTAGATTACTGGTATGTTCACTTGAGTGTTATGATGTGTAACTAATGAGGTACATAACTATACTGAAGGAAAAAGGAAAAGCTGTGTTCTGTATGTTGTTTCTTGTTATAAACATACTGCAAATCTCTAGCACCCAGATTTAGAGGTAGAAAATTGTATATGCATTTTGTTTAACATTACATCTTCAGAGCCGTATTGTCCAGCTGTGTAATTTCCATATACATCTCCTGTCCAGGACTCAAGAAGGAAATGGATAAAACAAGTAATAGCTGCAGGGAACTGCACAGCTTCTAAAGGGGTAGCCATAATCATTAAAAACTCTTTCAGTGGTACACTAATAATCAGTGGATTTGATCCAAATGGAAGATTGTGTTACCTAGTGTGCACAATACCCTTCTGTGGTAAAGATATTCTAATTCTAAATGTATACAGTCCCTTCATGTACCAATCCACTTTCATATACGAAATTTGTACACTTTTTGAAAAATTTCATAATTGTCCATTATTATTGGGAGGGGATTGGAACATGGCTATTAGGCCTGAGTTAGATAGAACTTACAAGGATAATACAGTCTACAGGGCTAACTACCCTTATTAACGAATTAATGGATGATTTTAACTTATATGATCCATTCTAATCACATAGAGATGAACCTTCAATTAGTAAGTTTACATTTTTCTCAACATACTATAAATCGTGGTCTAGAATAGACTTTTTTCTAATTTCAAAGATTTTCACAAATTATGAAACAAAGTACAGCATTGATCCTAGAAATTTATCTGACCATGCTAAAATAAATCTGATAATAAGTGCGAATAGATCCAACCCATGTGACCACTTTCTATCAAACTGGACCTTTAATTCAAACCTTCTAAATAAAAATATTTGTAAAGCAGTTCAGGAATTTCTAACTCACACAATCAATACCTCTGATATTCCACATGACATACAATGGGCTGCAGCTAAGGCAACTCTCAGAGGAATTCTAATACAAAAAGCTGCCCTAATCAAAAAACAAGCTAAATCACAAATAACTACATTAGAATCTGAACTGAAAAGGCTAGAGAAAGAACTGCAAACTAAGTACACACACTCTCTCTCTGTGTGTATATATATATATATATATATATATATATATATATATATATATTTAGAAAAACAGATAATCTCCCTGCAAAAACAATTGCATGAAATCCATCTAAACCAGTACTCTCTTACTCTCTTCTGGAACCTAGACTTCTTCACAGATATGCTGAATGGGCTCAAACCCCTTCTAGAATGCTGGCTAGGATAATTAATATCAAACCTTCACCCTCTAAGATAAAGCAAATTAACCATAACAAGTCTCTCATCTCTGATAAGGAAATTATTCGGGTCTTTGAAGAGATTTATCAAGAAGTTTATGGCTCCCAAAAACAAGTTGGAGATTTGTCCACCTAAAACTTCTTAGAAGACTTACAATTCCCAAAACTAAATGACATGCAAAGAAACTCTCTCAAGTCACCATTAATTACTGATGAAATCCTATTAGCTATAAATAAGATGAAACCAGGAAAAGCCCCAGGTCCTGACGGATGTGTAGCGGAATTTTATAAATCATTTAAGCTACTGCTAGCACCTATTCTACTAAAAGTTTATAATTATATAACTAGATTTGGCATCACCGATCTTTACATTAATAATTCCAAAACTATTTTTATACAAAAGCCCAATGCTAAGAATTTCAGCCCCAATGATTACCAACCAATTGCACTAATTAATCTAGATATAAACATTTTATCATCAATTCTTGCTCATAGACTTAATAAAGTAATACCTCCCATCATATCACCCGAACTAGGGTTCATGAATAATAGGCACGTATGGGATAATACGCTAACCATAGAAGCTATAACTAACATAATAGAAAATGACAAATCCCCAAAATACGCACTCTCTGTAGATTCCCAAAAAGCCTTTGACAGAGTCAACTTACATTTTCTCTTCAAGATTCTGAAGCACTATGATTTTCCTGATGAATATATCAATATGGTCAGAACCCTATTTAATAAAGTGACTACCACGTTAAATATAAACAAAAAGCAATCAAACCCAATTCAAATCAACGGCACAAGGCAGGGCTGCCCGCTTTCACCATATCTATTCAACCTCTATTTAGAAGTACTCCTGAAATTAAGTAAAAAAACATTCCAACATCCTGTATACTTTTCTAAAGTTCTAGTAAGATGTACTGCTTTTGCAGATGATTTAAATATTTACTTTGAGTTTCTCTCGATGGATTTAGAAAAGATTCTAAGCACCATTGATATGTTTTCATTATTCTCAAATTATGCTATTAATCCAAATAAATCAATAATTTATCCACTAAATCCCCTACGACACAAAGAATTCTTCATACCAGAACCAAAAATCAAAGTAAATTATTCACTCAAATATCTCTGTATTACTTTCACTCACCCTTAACAGGAAGTAATTAAAAATAATCTGTATAAAACTTGGTCCAAAATCCTGAAAGATCTCACAAAATGGAAAAATCTAAAATGTACCCCACTTTCTAAGACAGCAATTATAAAAATGAACATCCTCCCTAAAATCCTTTTTCAATTTTATGCCATTAATCAGAATATTCCGAACAGCTTTTTCTTAAAAATGGAAACTTTACTAGGTAAATTTATCCGGTAACCTAAAAATACTAGGATTAACTACTCCAGACTCACCCTCCCCAAAGAGAAAGGAGGAATGGGCCTCCCTGACTTTCAAACATACTATAACATAATTAATGCCAGTCGTATCATACGCATTATCAATATTAAACCTTCAAATAAATGTTGGCACCCCCTTTGTTTAAAAATCTACTACTGTCAAATTAATGATTCCAAACTGAACCCAAAAGCTATTCCTTTCCTAAATACTAAAATTCTTAAAGACTTTTAAGATTCATCCTACATTAGTGAAAAATGCTTGTTTCCAAAAGCTCATAACATCCTTAAATTTAAAAAATTCCTTAATTATGGCTCAACCAAGCCACTTAAATCCCAACTTCAGATTAAATAATAATATGTTAAATCTAGACAAATTTCCACTCATCAAGAACTGCCTAGTTTGGGATTTTAAGATCAAGAATCTGTCCTTTGATTCTATTATAGCATCTTTAGCTGTTAATAAAAAATATTATACAATTACTAAACAAATACTATATCTAATAACTCTTTTTACAGCTGAGGTTAAAATAACACCATTAGAATTCCAACTCTATCAACAATTAGCAGCTCTGGTTATGCTAAAGACCAAAATGTTATCGAATAATTGCAATTTAGTATAAAAAATAAAGCACCAAGACACAATCCTTTACTCCAAGTATTGGGAGAGCCAAAACAAGGAATTAACTGTTGACCAAATGTTAGTGGCAATTGATTTAACTCTAAAACTATCCCCTTTCAAAAAATTAATTTACACTCAGTTTATGATAAACAACAATGCTTATCACACGCCTTTCTTTTTGAATAAAATTAACCCCACTGTTTCACCTCTCTGTCACGCATGTTCTACCTCAGTAGGCCGATACCTTACACATATTCTGGTCCTGCAAAAACATATACAAATGATGGTGCTCTCTGAGAAAATGGGATACATGAAATCCACTCTTTCTTGGGAAATGGCAATTCTAAATATATTTCCCAACTCTTACAACTTTGAGTCCAAACATATCATTGTAACACTGTGTGCTTTCCTCAAAACCTATATAACACTTAATTGGCTAGATAGAACAAAAATATCTTGGAAAGAGTTTAAAACCTTTGCTACTAAATATGTTCTTGCGAGCAAAGTAGGTACAATAAGTCAAAAGAAAATAAAATACTTCCAGAAATACTGGAAAAGCCTCATAGAAATACTTAATTAGACACTTATCTTTCTACCATTTCATTTTATCTTCATTGTGACAACCGTGCCCTGGCCCAGCAATCAAGGAGCCTCAATCCTCACCACTAACACCAGGGAGGTCGTCTCATAGAAAAGAAAAGGATAACTAATACACACAGTAAAGTACAATTTCCCTTAAGTGCACACAGAGATCACAGTCAGTCTGGGGCTGGTTGCTCCTTTGCTCACCAGGACTCCAATAAGACTCCCCACTGGCACAGCTATAGGGTCCAGGTCTCAGCCTAGCTGGGCAAGCTAAAACCTCCAGTACCCTCTCTGTCTAGCCAGTGCTTCGTGTCCCTGCCCAAGTAGCTGACACAACACACACACACTTTGAGATAAGTATTTATACAACTTCACAGACACTCCTGGGAAAGGCTGAGACAGATTCCCCAGCTGTGCCCCTTTACCCAGACCATACGGTAGTAATCCCTGCCACCACCTAGCTAATAATATCAGCTACTAAAAGGCCCTTAAAAGGGTCTCCAATTATTACTGTGCAATATTATTATCCAATGGTAATGTGACTATTCAGTCTAGGCTTATTGGAAGGGCTTAGACAGTAAACACTCTCTCTCTCATATATATGTATATATATATATATATATATATATATATATATATATATATAGTTCCCTATCAGAAGCCTGAAACACTATAAGCTTGAAAATCAAAATCCTGAAACCAAAAGCTGAAAAACAAAAAATCAAAAAACACAAAAATGCTAATATGCCAATAAAGAGACACTAATATCTACCAAACTGACCTGACCCTAACCCAGGTCCCAACCACTATTGCACACTCACCTGACCCAACCCTAAACCCTAACTCACTTAAACCGCCACTAACCCTAACATAAAACCAACCACAACACACTACCCACACCACAAACAATAACAACACCACCCACCACAGCTAACAATAGCACCAAACCAATGTTTTTCAATGTTGTTTTTTTTCAGGATTTTTGGATTTTGTGTTTTTTTTTTTTTTTTTTTTGGATTTTTTTTTTTCTGGATTTGATTTTCAAGCTTACAGTGTTTCAGGCTTCTGATATATATATATATATATATATATATATATATATATATATATATATATATATATATATATATATATATATATATGGGTTACCTTCACTTGATCGTTTGATCTAAACTCATTTAATCGAAATTTAATTTGATCAAAAAACAGTATTCAAGGCAAATAACACGGACTTGTCCCCCTCCCCAAGGCTGTGCGATCCTGGAGTTGGTATATATAGTTGGGGGATGAAGCTCCCCACCTGTTTTCTTTCAAAACCTGTACTTTTTGTGTTATTTTCTTCTTTTGAAGGAAATTATGTGGGGGACTGCACCCCCCACACCCCCCTAATTATATATACCAACTCCAGGGTCGCACAACATTGGGGAGGGTGACTAATCCCTGTTATTTGCCTTGAAGTGTACTGAAATACTGGTTGTCAGTCAAATGAAATTTCGATCAAATGGGTTTCAGACAAATGGGCTGTCGATCAAATGAAGGTAACCCATATATATATATATATATATATATATATATATATATATATATATATATATAATGTACTCTAAAGCATAATTTATCTCTACATAAACCAGCCACAGGTAGAAGGTTTTAAAAATATTTAATAATAAATATTTAAAACACACGACAAAACTACTACACCACAGAGATATCCAAGAGTTCAGAGATCACACAGTAACTTAAAATAATACAGTAGGACAGGTCTGATTTCAAAGAAAAATACCTAATTAATCTTTACTTGCTTTAACTTTTCCTACAAGAAATCACAGTGCTAGAAACTTACATGTGAGCTTAGGCAGAGTGCTGAGTTAGATATCCAAGATCAAAATGCTCCAAGTCTCTTGTGAGAAATAGTATTTAAACATTACTAACAAAACATGTCTGTAAGGCCCTTCCAAATTACATCATTTTTGACACTTAGTGTTCCCAGTATTCATATTGCATCGTCTTAACACTTGGTCTGAGTTCTCAGGCCACAAACTGCATTATTTAGCAATCTAACACCTGCTCAGATACTTACAATACAAGGCATTTCACATATACACTCTAGCAGAAACTAGAGCAATAAAGCACCTTCTACATGTAAATTCTGGTCATAAACTTTACCCTTAAAACAATGGGCATGCAACCTTCATCCAGACGCACTGGAGCTGAATTTTAATATGAAAGGGTCACAACATGCTTCACTGGACCAGTAGAGTGCAATGTTGTCACATATTTTGCAGTTCCAGATTTCACAGTATTCTATTACACTCAAGAAACATGCCTGTATTTTACATTTATTTACAAATGCCAGAATTATATATCAAATTCTATTTGACTAGGCTGGCAACCTTCGCCCATCTCTCCCCAATCGTCACATTCATTTAAAGGTTTCCTATTTAATTCCATATACCAAATGCCTGAACCCTATCAGTTGTGGGTTGAGAAGATCCATTTAGTCTTCCCAGAGATATAAGTAACTTGAGTTTGAGCATACCTTTTGATTATACTTGTTCAACTTATTTCTAATAATGTTTTGTACGACATTCTTTACAAATAGCAACCAAGTATATATAGTTTAATAGGTAGGGCCTAGACATATGGGCCTAGACATATGCTTACATATGATTTGTGTGAGAATTTAATAAGTATATCACTGTTTTTACAAAGGAAATAACACCAAATACTGTATTATATAGTTTATCTCTAACTGCTATACTAGCATTGCAGTTCATATGTCTGATACTTTAAATTTCCTGTTTTTTTTTTCTTGGATTGTATGTAACGTAAAAACCTACACAAAAGCACCTCGAACCCAGATGGTTGAAACACGAACAGCTTTAATGTAAAAACCAGCACAAAATGGTTAACGCTGACAATATAAAATCATGTTTTCATCACCAACTTCATCCTGTATTGTATGTATATCATATTGTATGTAACATACTTTAGTTGAAAACCAGTTATCTTGCTATATTAGTTCTGTATATCAAAAAAAAAATAAGAAAAAATTATATTGGAAAAAAAAAAAAGAGATGGCCTGCACCTGTCGCCCCTGGGATTCCGGATACTGGCTAAGGCTCTTGCCGCCTCTATAGTGCCTTTTTTAGGCAAGGTTCAAATGACAAATTCACGACCGGAACAGGCAAGCAAAAACTGAGGGTAATGCTACTCAATGCTAGAAGTCTAAATCTCAAAATGCACTCACTCGAGGCACTCCTTAAAATGGAGAACATCAATATCTGTGCAGTGACTGAGACCTGGTTCAAGGCTCCAGAGAGCACCCCTGCACTATCTGGCTATAACTCATACCACACTTTTCGGCCATGTAACCTGGACCGGAACACCAAAGGCAGAGGTGTGTTCATATTCATTAAGGATATCCACACCTCCAGGCTAGTTGCTCAGCATAATGCATCCAAGGTTATCCAAGTGCAACTAACTCTGGGCAAAACTGCAATCCAGATTGTAGCTTGCTACAGATCCCCCACCATGCTCCAGGATTCCTACTCCTGTTTTCTTGATATACTGGAAAATATTAGGGTTCAACCAAACACCCTAATAATGGGCGATTTCAACTACCCCACCATTAACTGGGAAAACTACTCATGTACCAACTCCTTTGCTCAACGGTTTCTGGAATTCATAATTTCCAATGCCCTGGATCAACTTATCCACACCCCCACCACAGGCAACAATATCCTAAACTTAGTCATTACCAACATGAGTGACCAATGTTCCACACTTGAAGTCAACTCCTCGTTGGTCCGATCCGACCATAAGCTAATCACCCTAGATATCCACATCCCGCCCCCACCCCCCATTAAGGAAACCACAGTAAAAAATTTCTCCAAAGCCAACTTCATGCTTCTTAAGACAGAAGTGGCGAACATCATGACACCCGTGCAGATGGACAATACAGTTACGACTGCTGAATCCTACACAAATGCACTCTATAAGCATTTACACGAATGCATGGATCGTGCCATCCCAAACGGAACCAAGATGCTATTCCTCCAAAAAAAGGAAGCCAATCTGGTGGTCCCCTGCCATAAACAAACTGTACAACATAAGGAAGAAACTTATAAGATCCTCCAAAGCTAGCTACGAAAACAAAATCGTGACTGATTCTAAGGACAACCACAAAGCATTCTATAGCTATGTCAAGAATCTCAGTGGCAACACCCAGTTCTTCTCTGAGTTACAGCACAACGGCATGAAAATTACAGAACCAGCTGATATTGTCAACATCCTGGCTGTGCTAACTTTACCTCCCCTCTCACCCCATAAAGAGCCCATAACTATACAGGAAGAATGCAGAGTCCCTGTAATCATAACTACGCAGGTAAAAGCTGCACTCTGTAAAGCCAGAAACATAACTACGCAGGTAAAAGCTGCACTCTGTAAAGCCAGAAACACATCATCCATGGGACCGGACAACATCCCAGTCTGCATTTTACATGAACTTCAGAATGAACTGGCTCCTGACCTAAGCACCATGTTCAATCATAGTCTCACATCAGGCTTTGTGCCCTCTGAATGGCGCACAGCAACAGTTATCCCACTCCACAAAGGGGGAGCCACCACTGATCCCGGGAACTATCGCCCTATTAGCCTGATGAGCCTGGTCTGCAAGGCCATGGAACTTATCATGGAACTGATAAACAAAGACATTGGTAACCTCCAAACTGTGGAACCCACCCAGTTCGGGTTTGTAAAAGGCAGATCATGCCTCCTGAACCTGATCGACTTCTTTGAGGCAGTCACCAAAGCCATAGACGAGGGTAAGGTGGTTCACACAGCCTGTCTTGACCTAGCTAAGGCTTTCGACACCATCCTCCATTCTGGAATTATAGCTAATCTTACTAAACTAGGTATAAATCCCTACGTCACAAGATGGGCTGCCAACTGGCTCACTGACAGAACCCACATTGTAAAAGTTGCAGACTCCAAATCTGACTTCAAACCAGTGACAAGTGTAGTACCACAGGGTTCAGTCCTGGGACCTCTCCTGTTAGCCTGTACTTCAGAGAAGTACAGGCTAACACAGAAGGCCTCTGGCTAACGAAGTTCGCAGATGACTGAAAACTAGGAGCCATAGTCGAGTACCCAAATGATGTGGACATCCTACAGAAGGGCCTCACTGAGACAAATGCCTTGTATCAGAGCCATGGCTTCAAGCTCAATGCCAAAAAGTGCATTGTCATCCCCTTTGGTAAAACCTCTGTACCCATGAACTACCACATAGGCAGCAGTCTAGTTAACACCAAATGTGTGATAAGAGACCTTAGGTCCATGTGGACAGTATTCTCTCCTTTGATAATAACATCGCCACAGTAGTAAGGAAGTCCTTTTATGTGGCACACCTCATCACAAAAGGGTTTTCATCCAGGAAAAAAAGAGGTCATTGTTCCCCTCTACTCGACACTCATTAGACCCATTATAGAGTACAGTGCCCCTTTTAGAATGTACCTCACAAGACATCTGCAGCAGCTGGAAAGGCCACAGAAGTACCTCACAAAGAGGATTACTGGCCTCAAACAGATGCCCTACACTGACCGTCTCTAAAAACTCCAGCTTTACTCCATAGCATATCACCTACTCCAAGGTGATCTCTGCCTAACATTTAAAGCTATGTCAAACCCAGAGCTGTTGGACATGCTACACCTAAAGAAATCCCAATCCCTCCAGGCTACATGCTCTAGGGACCTAAACCTTGCCACCACAATAAACAGGACATGCTGGAGTGATAGATTCCTGTCCCAGAGACTTCCCATACTCTGGAACAAGCTACCCATCTATGTCAAGCAAAGTTACTCATTAGCACTCTGAAAGAAAAGTCTTAATGAGTGGATGGGAAATAGGAAATACACCGCAGGGATCACTTCTGTGGCTCTGCTCGACAGGAGCACAGGAAAAATAAGTTTCTTGGGTGGCATAAACCAGGGAACCTTGTTGGCTAGGCTTACTTGGGCCCTTGGGCTGATAGCCTAGTACCTACCTATGAACCTATGATTGTCCTTAACCTGTGAGGCTATCATGATCTTGAAGTTGGCCTTGTTGGACTTGATAAGACCTCTTAGTTTTTTTGTTTAGTTACATAAGAAAGCACTTAAGGGAGTTGCTCTTCCTGATTTTGGCCATGAGTTTTCTTCTTTTATTAATTACCCTATCTAGGTGAGGATTCCACCAGGGGGTTGTTTTTGGTTTATTTCTGGTAGGTTACGGTGGCCTCTATGCAGCCATTCACATATTTGTATAGGGACTCCATGAATAATTCTGCATATGTAGATGTGGTCTCCGGCTTGGAGGAAGCCCTGAATTTTGACAGATTGTCACTTGATAGGATGTAGTTTGCCTTTGAGTAGTTCCTGTTACTGGGTTGTTGTATCCTTCAAGAAGCCTTTTGAGAGGAAAAGAAAATATGCTGGACCGAGGATGAAAGCATGGGCTCTCTAGCCATCACTGGAACCGGAGAGACCATGTGGTTTAATTTCAGGCCTGTTATTAACAGATGGGTTACTCCTATCGGATGAGACAGGAGGTCTGGACTGGGGTCTAGTTTCCAAGTCAGATACAGAAGATGAGGCCACAGGAAGGGAAACCTGATTTGATGAGGCCAAAAAGGTGCAATGAGGATAACTGTGCTCTTCAACTGGTAAACTTTCTGTAGAAATTTGGGGAGTAGAGGTAATTTGGGATAAGCTTTGAGGAGACTGGAGGGCCAGTTTTGATCTAGACCATCTCTCAATGACTCCCCCAGAAGGGGATCAGGGCAAAGAACCTGTTGCACTTGTTGTTAAAGTTGGGTAACAAAGAGATTGCAACATAGCTGCCCCATTCATAGAAAATGTTCTCCGTCGTTTTGAAATTGAGAGACCACTTGTGAAGCATCAGAATGGACCTGTTTAGTTTGCTTGCGAGCACTTTGGCTTTCCTGCTTATGCATTGCAATAAGAAAGTGACCGGAGGAGATCACCCATTGCCACACAAGAAAGAGGGTAATGTCTGATTTTCCTCTGTCTGTAGATGAACCAGACAACAAACTTATTGATGTTATGTGATCCTATCTCACTACATCTGACTGAGATGTTGGTTCGGAGCCCTCCCTCTCGGTTCACTCTCAACAAAAGCTTAGAGTCACTTCCTCCTCGGGCGCTAAAAGTCCCTCCCCTCTACCGAACTAGTGTAGGTTTCTTCGCGCCCTAGTCATCGAGTCGCCCATCCCTGTCCCCTAGCCCGCAGGTGCTGTTGGAGCCGTGGAGATCTTTAGGGGCTCCCGACACTTACTCCAGCTGGCCCGGTCCCGGTTTGGTACGGACTTCTTGATCTGCTGGACCTGGGGGCTCAGCCTCCGCCTCCTGGGTGTCTCCGCCTTTTGACGAGCTCCTGGATTTAGTTTGTCGGAGGCGGGGGGGAATCATCCAGATACCGTCCCTTCTTCCTCCCAATAACAACTAACAAATTTTGTCTGCCCCACCCGGAGAAGGAGTTCGGCTGTAGATGCCATGGTGGTGGCATGCTGTCAGATTCCCTCTCAGGTAACCTACCTGAGCAGCTAGCCCAGTCGTTAGCTCTCGATCCGAAATTACTCAAGGTTCTTTTAGGTGCCAAAAGAAGGGGACTGGACCCACATTGGATCTCGTGCAGACTAAACCAAATCCGCACCAAATTCCATTGTTGGAGAAGGATGTTTGATGTGCTCCATAGGATCTCAAGGACTTATTATCAATTTCCAATTTTGTGGCTCTGCCCTTGGTCTCACCACCCAGGGTGCTCCACAACCCCATGTTGTAGTAACCTGAGGAGTCTTGGATTCCAAGTGTTTCCTATCTGGACGACTGGCTCCCAACTGCCACCACCCAGTCATCTACTATGGACAAAACCCTCAAAGCCACCATCTCCTGGGTGCTACCCCTGGGAATTACATTCAATGGTCAAGTCTCTGCCTGCTGCCCTCTCAGCCAGGAGGTTCATAGGAGCAGCGATAAAATTAAAAATTGATTTTTCTTTTTGCTTCAAAGGATCATTTCAAGATCAAAGGCCCCAGCCAGGATGGTCCTATAAGTTTTTTAGGTTCGGTCTGCACGGTTCTTCTAGTTCTTCTGAAGATTGCATTAAGAGCTTCTTTCTTCATTCTTATTTGTACTCAATGGTCCTTTCAAAATCAGGGAAGTCCTTTGTTATTCCTCTCCAGTGGTCACCCTGACGACAGATGCGAGATGAGGGCTGTACTTCTGTCCCTACAGGCCTTTACACAAGTTTCTCCTCACACAGACAACATGTCGGGTGGTTTGTATCTAAACAAACAAAGGAGGACCAGATCTCTACCCTTTTGAGAGGCCATGAGGGTGGAAATCAAATATATTGGCAGACAGATTAAGCAACAATTCTCTCTCCTCTCAAGTGGTAGCACAACCTTGGCCAACAGGGCTACTTTATGCCTTTCCCCTCATTCCATTCAGAAAGCTTCTCAATTGGGGTCCACAAATGATACTGATTGTTCACTGGCCTCTGTCTAGGCCAGGTATACCTGACCTGAAGAAGAAACATGCGTCCTTTGATCTTTAGATCTAACTCGATGAGCAGCAGATTATGCAAACTTTCATTATTAGTAAAGCCTGTTAAGACCCCCCTTTTTCATCCTTTTCACAAGGATAGAGTATCACTTTGTAGGCCTAATCCATCTTTTGTCCCAAAGGTCTGTCTCTATCTCTGTCTCCAACAATCTCTAGAGCTACCAGTTTTTCTTCCAAAATTCCTCTGCAGAGAATACATTGTGTCCTTCTCAGACAATAAATTGGGTAAAACCATCAAAAAGCTACTATCCAAATGGATTAGAGAGAGATTATATAAGGCTTATTCTTTCAATAAGCAATAACAACATCTATATCTATATCAGCTCACACTCTAGAGAGCCATGGCTTTTTTATAGCTTTTCATTCCAAGCTCGCTTTCTTCTGAGATTTATAGGCTACTTGGTGATCCCAAACATCTGAAAGTATGGTGAGAGTTTGATTGGATTGCAGTCATCCCAGACGTGACAGCATCTTGACAGGCCTGCAGTGCTAGGAGGACTGCTCTCATCTCCAGGACATTGATATGCAAATTGCCCTTTTCAGGGGACCACATACCTTGAACTGCCCTTCCCAAGAAATCCCCCACCTACCCAAGATGGAAGGTGTCCGTGGTTACTGTGGCTACTGGTAGAGGTAAAACAAATGGATGGCCGTGAGAAACTTTGAACAGATCCAACAAAGAAAATATCCCTTGCAAACTTGTGTAATCCACACTGAAGTGTACAAGGGCTGCTGAAGAACAGACCGCTGCACTTGCAGTGTCCAATGTAGAATCTGCATATGAAATCTGGCTAATGGAACTAGAGTTATTACTGCTGCTATGGACACTAAGGCTTGCAAAACTAGTCGTGCTGGAGGAGTGGAATGCAAACTCACTTCCCTTACCAGGAATTTGAACTTTTGCACTCTGGTTGGAGGAGGAGATGCTCTATGATTGATCATGTCTAGACTAGCACCTATGAACTCCAGGCTCTGTGTAGGAGTGAGTTGTGACTTGTAGTTGACTGTGATGCCAAGATGGTGATACAACTGGAGCAAGTCATCCCTTGCTTGTAAAAGTAGATGGCTGGTCAGAGCAGTCAAAAGCCAGTCATCTAGATACAGAAACATCTGGAATCTTAGCAGTCTTAAGTGAGCTGCTACCATCGCCATATATTTGGTGAAAATTCTGGAGGCTGTGGTGAGGCCAAAGGGCACTGCTCTGAACTCGTAATGACTGTCTCCTAGCCGGAAGCGCAGATATCGTCTGAAGCACCTGTTCACTTTGATGTGATAGTACACATCCTGAAGAGGTGGTGAGCACATCCAATGGTCCTTGTGCTAAAGGGGCAAAATGGACTGAACCGAGACCATCCAGACCTTTGAGTATTTCACATACTGGTTTAATTTGATGATATCCAGAATGGGTCTCAAATCCCCTGTCTTTTTTTGGCACTAAAAAGAATCTTGAATAAATTACAGATTCTATCTGGTCTGGGGGACTTCTTGGATGACTACGTTTTCTATCAGCTTTCTTATATCCAGGGATTTTGCCTCTCCCTGGGTGGAACAATGGGCATTTTTTTTTTCATTTTTATTGGGGGGGGGTTGGGAAAATGGTATGAACTAACCTCTGGATATGAGCCTTTGCACCCAAATACCTGTTGTGATGTATGTCCAGGCTTCTAGGTGCAGAGACAAGTACCCCATGAATGCCTCCAGAGAAAAACAATAGGCATCCTTTCAGGAGCACTGATGGGGTTTATCTGAGAAAGAATCCCTGAAATCCTGCTTCTGTGGCTACCTCTGCCGCAATCCCAAAAGAAAAAAACTTACAACCTTTAAATACTGACAAAAACACCTGAAAGTTTGAGAGGGGGGCAATCCATGTCTGAGCGATATTGCAGCAAATGAGATCTGAGGAACATTAGGTTAGTGGGGCATTGTGGGTTAGGGAGGAGCTCGAGAGTTGGATCCGTGAATCTGGTAAAAGCAGCCAAACCAGTTCCTAGACTCATCAGTGAAGGAAGGAACGAGTGAAAATGATAACATCAGATATAACCTTTTTGGTGCAGACAGCATGCATCTCACCTATCTTTTGTGCTGTCTCCCACAAAATGAGTTTATTTGCTGTGAGGAATACCAGTAGGACCAAGGGTAGATGACAGTGTTATCAGCAAGTTTATCTGACATTAATGTAACAAGGTTGTTATTCTTAATGTCTTTAGTGAATTATTACTTAAGATATAGACAAGCAGACATTTATAAAATGTTTTCATGTTCCTGGTTACAAACATTATGCATCACTTTTTTTTATAACTACCATCAATCAAACATTACATAAATTGCTAAATTCCTGCCTTCCTTTAAATCTCACCCCTCCTCCACAACATTATTCCGCATGTACTATTCCCACAATTTCCATGTAATTTCCTTCTACTCTTCTAAAAATCCCACTTAAGTTCTTTTATCTCTGTTACAATATTTGATATTTCAAATACAGTTGGTTTAGACTTTGATTTCCATTTTCTTAGGTTCATAGGTAGGTATTAGGCTAACTGACCTTTTGGGCCATTTTAAGCCTCGTCAAGTTCCCTATTTATGGTCAACATTACCTGTACAGTTTGGCTATAGATTGACCTTACCCATTTCTAGTCATTTTTTTCTAGTAATTTGCTAGAAAACTAGCCCTTTCTAGTAACTGATTTTTTTGGCAGCAACCAGAATTAAACTTAGCAAGGTCTTACTATGTCTAGGCAATTCCGATATTGTATCCCAATTAAAAAAAATTTCCTTAGTTACACCCAATATTTCTGACAGAGTGCTTTGTATGGATTTTTTTTGAAGTCTGCCAACCCATTGCATTCCCAAAACATATCTTCCCAGTTACCTCTTTTTTACCCATCACACCTCCAACAGTTGTCATCTACCTGGAAAAATTCTTTGGGGTCTGTTTGGAGTATAAAATTCCTATGCAAACACTTTCAAAGATCCTAAATCTTCTAGGAATACTTTTGAGCAATACATATGTGCTCCCATTGTTTCTTTGTGAATTACTTATCCAATCTCTCTCTCCCCAATCTTTTCTGTCCTCCTCTGATATGATTCCTATAGTTATTGTGCAATATTTTATGTGCCCTACTAATTGTCCCTTTTTAACTGCAACTCCTGTTATAGATTCAACTAAAAACTCTACCAAAGCAGACCTTTCCCTTAGGAGTCTCCTATCCCTTTCTTTTTGCCTATACTGTGATACCAATCCCTGATAGGGAAGGCAGTTTCTAGCCTTCATTTCAAATGTCTCCTTGGCCTCTTCACATTCTGTTACCTTTCCCTCTTTAGTTATTTGCCCCCAATACCTTGGGGTTCCTTTGGCTGTTTTCTCCATTAAATTGCAGCCTCATCTTGCCTATTCTCCACACCCCTAATTGCAGTTACCCCAATGGCAACATTTCCATTCCACATTCACATGAGGTTCTCCTGTTCGATTCTCAGCTGTGCTTGAGAGTGTCTTCTGTGTGGAGTCTGCATGTCCTCCCTGCGGTTGGATAGCGTTTGAAAGACATGTATGCGTAAATGAGCATGCCTTCATTGAAGGTTGAGTGTCGAGCTGGCACCTCGGCGTTTTGTAAAAATCTACTGCCAATCATTAGCAGACTGTGGCGACACCTTACCGGGAAAAGCCGAAAGACAAACAACAACATTCACATGGTGGCTTAGTAACAGAATACTTTGTTACTTTATAAATATAATATTTTGTATGGGTGTTATTTTCTTTAAGGATCTGTACCCAAAAACCCCATTCTCTCCTTATCTCTTGAGTCCTCCACCCCAGTTTCATTATCATCTCTTTTCACATTGAATTAAAGCCTTCTGCTTGTGCCATGTGTATAAGCCTCATCTGTGTAGCTCTAAAATATCCCTTCAAATCAGGCAATCCTAAATCACCTTGTTCTGTTGGAAGGATTAAATTATCCCGCTTGACCTTTGGCCTCTTCCCCTCCCAGGTAAATTCCTTCAACTTTTTATCAATTATTGTCCACAACTTCTCCACTGGTTGATAAAAATATGCCTGACCTGTATATAAAACTAGAGACTAACAACATTTTCACTGCTTGTATGTTGCTATTCCTATCCATAAATAAGAACTTCCAGTTTCTTAGTTTTTATATTATCTTGTATTTAATCTCTTCCCACATATCCTTAGATGCCATAACAGAATCATTTTTAATTCATATTCCAAAATACTGTTTTTATCTTGTCCCCATAAATATGGGTATTGCTGTACCAACTCATTTGCAGATACATCATTTATAGCTATAGCCTTTGTTTTATCTTCATTAATTTTATATCCCAAAAAGATTTGAAACTATCTCAGAATATTCCACGACACTAAGATGTCCTTTTCTGGCTTTATCAGGAATGTAGCAAGGTTATTCTTGACAGCTGGTGAAACAGACTGCAAAAAGCCCTAATTAGAAAACTGAGTAAACCATATGAGTCAAGGATGATGATAATTTGCAAGATACTATATTTGTTACAGTTTATAGTGAATGTTAATATTTTTTAGGCTATAATATTGAGAAATTGGCACATATTTAACAAGGGATCCTGCTAGAAATAACATTCTTCCATGGCATTTACTGTTTTATATATAAAAAGATAGAAGCTTGCATGCTTTCTACCTGTAAATAACATTTCATCATGTGGTTGTTGTAAAGTATGCAGGTATATATGATCTGTAAACTATAAGAATGTGAAGAAGCAGGTAATATTTTTGAGAGAGACATGTGACTACTACTCAAAATGTTATTGATTGTGCTTACTGTACATATAAACCAGTACTCTGGTGCAGTGGTAAAACTGTCAGCAGGGTTAAGATCTGTTTTCAGGATCCCTCATAAGGCCACCAGCACCTCACCATTTACTTCACTGTCAGCTCATAATAGTCTGGTTTATGTAGGCATACTGTCATTAGCAGACCGGAGTTCCGCTGTGGCGACCCCTAACCGGGAAAAGCCGAAAGACGCAAACAAACATGTAGGCATACTGTCGTCTCCAAAATTTTGCAGAATGCCCAGAATTTTGCCTTATAGTTTTGATCTGCTCCTCAAAAATGTGTTGTTTTATGGCAAATCACCAAGGACTGAAATCACTGAATAATGACAGAGTCCAGGTGGGAAAGGAGGGATGCAGCCGGGTTCCTGCCACGTAGTCGAACTTTTACAAGTTCGGACCTCATATGGTTGAGACCATACATTCGAATTTGTAAAGGTTCGAGCATTTCAATGGAAATCTCCATAAGTGGAGGTTTCCATTTTGTTCAATGGGGTGCGATCTCGGAGTTGGTATATTTAAGTAGCAGGGGGTGTGGGGGTGCAGCTATAAGACATTGACTAAGTGATATAGACCTGGTGCAGCCTTATCTAAGGACTCCAAGCATGTGGATACAGAATCTGTACAAATTAGCAAGTCATCTAAATAAGGAAAATGTGGATGCCTAGAGTTCTGCAATAAGCAATCATTGGGGCCAGACACTTTGCAAACACTCCAGGCGAAGTAGATAGCCCAAAAATAATGCAGAAAAACTGATAATGTAAGCCAGATACAGCAAATCTCAAAAATTTCCTGAAATTGTGAGGAATGGGAAGATAAGTGTCACTGAGATCTAGAGTCCACATGAAACAGTGATCTGGAAGCAACACTGGGACCAACTGTAAGGTAAGCATTTTGAATTTCAGAGCTTTTACAAAAATGTTTAGAAAAGACAGCTCTAGGACAGGTCTCAAGGAGTGCTCCTTTTGTGGTTCCACAAGGACTCTGGAATGAAATTCTTTGCCCTTGTATATATCAGACACTGGTTCTATGATCCCTGCTTGTACCATGTGATGAGGCACTAGAGGAAATAGTCTGGTCTGGTGGGTATGGGGGAATGCCTCTGAAAGGCAGAAGATTTTCAATCCACTGCCAAGAGTATCTTCAAATTATTCACAAAACACATCCGTCTAAGACCATTTGCAGCAAGGGTGCAAGGTTGAGAGATAGTCTGGGGAAGAAACAAGAAAAGGAGGGGGTGGGGGTGCTCTGTGATTCAACAAAGTCACTCCTTTGCAGGGGGTTGATCCTTTTTTGGAAAGGGACCCATATTGTTTAGTTTTGAAGTATTATCCTCCTGCCATTTCCATGTGGATTGTTTACTTTTATTTGGCTGGGATTTTTGTTTGCTGTGCCTCTTAAAGGAAGACTTCTTATTTTGGGAGAACTTGGATTCATGAAACATCCTAGATGTTCTTCGTGTTTCACTGTTGCAGTCAGCACATTTGGTTTATCTGCCTGCAGGTAGCCCTCAGCCGGCCTGAATACCAGAATCTTTGGATTTCTGTATCTGATGCTGTCGCTTCTTCCATGATGTCAGGTCGTCAGGGGTATAAAACATGCAGCTGACGCCATTACATCTGTCTTTCTTGCCGTGCGGTGCCCAAAGCAGAAGCAGTTCACAAGTACCAGTCGGTCGACTCATGAAATTTTCATTTTCGAGTTTCAGACCTGAAGTCTTCAAAAAAAGATAAAGTACTCCGTTGGGGATCCTTTTTTCTTGCTCTAACCGATGTCAGAAAAAATTAACAATTGTCTTGCCTGTTGAAAGCAAATACCTCATAGAGATTTTAATTCTTACTGTGTCACCTGTTTAGGCCCAGACCATGATGTCCCTCACTGTCGGTTTTGTGCCTTGTTCAACGCCCGAACTATTAGTCGTCGGGCTATTTTTGTAACTAAATACTTTCGTTCTCTCTCTCTGTACTCCAAAATGGCTTTGTTAAGCCATCCGACTACCGATCTTCCGAAAAAATGTAAGGATAAAGACAGAGACAGACTGCATAGGTCCAAAACTGCCAACGATTCTTCTGTTAAGCTAGTCGCCAGTCTGCCAGTACTCAGTGAGGCACTTTTGCAGCCCCTGATACCCGCTACTACAGATTCGCAGGCCTCTAACAAGACACATTCGGAGTCCGGTATGCCGCAAGATGCTTCTTCGACTATGGAACCTGCGGATGTCTCTGCCTTGGATGGGTCCGGAGCCTCTGTGCAGGCACCAGCTTCTGAGGGTGTATTCAGGCCTACAGATTTTCATATTAAACAAACAGCATCATTTCCAACTAGAAGTACCAAATTACTCAGGCCTAAAACTCGCACTACGCCTAGAAAACCGACATCCAAACTGATGACTCAGGCCCATATGCTTCAAAAACAAATGCTTAGAAAGGCTGAAGACATTATTACCTTAATTAGGGGAAGCCAGCCTTCCCCCCTCTAAGAGACCTAGAACAGATTTTCTTTCTGATTCTTCTGATCAGGAATCTGATATCTCTGCTCCTTATCTACATATGAGGATTCGGATGCTGGGGATTCCATTCCCTCTGCTTCTCCTCCAGAAGATTTTTCTTTTGGTGAAATTTTGAATCCCCTTAGGAAGTATTTCCACTGGGAAAGCCAGGACTAGTCTGAGTCCAAAAAGAGACTTGGGGAATTCTCACTCCTGCCTCAACACAGGCCTCTAGCTATCCCTCCTGTTCTGGCTATTGTAAATTATGTTTTCTTGGAATTTAGCCTTACTCCAGACACTTACCTCCAGCTCCCAGAAAACCTGACAGGTACTACAGAGTACCTGACTCTCACAAGTTCCTCTTTAAGAATCCTACTACGGATCCAGAGACCATTTCCCAAGGACCAAAAGGCATTAAGGCTACTGCTGCCAAAAACCCTACCCCTTCTGATAGAGATTCTAGAGCCTTAGACAGATGGGGTAAGAAGGTTTACACTTCTGCTCCTTTGGCCATTAGGGCCCTAAATTGCCAGTTTCATATGCTAAAGTATCAGCAGCATATTATGGGACTACTTAAACAGGAAATTATGTTGATTCCTGAATGTACTGAACACAAAGACTTACAAGATAATTAATGCATTCTGCAGAACAAGTTGGTAAACATACTTTGCAATGTGGCTTTGATGTTTTAGAAGCATCTTGCAGGGCTTCTGTCACTGGGTCTATACTTAGAAGGCATGCTTGGCTTAAGGAACAAAACCTGCCAGATCATGTTAAAGCTAAATTACTGGATGCTCCCTTAAACCAAGACCACCTTTTTGGCAACAAAGCAGAGGAAGTCCTCAAAAAGATGGAGGAAAAAGCTAAATGTATGCAAACTGTTAAAGATTTTCTAGAAAGTACGGCCTCCCAGATTCAGTAGGCATTGGCCTTCAAAGAATTGGTCCTTTCCAGTCCCTTCCAGGCCTTCTCAGTCCAAACCTAGGAACAGCAGACCACCAAAACTTCAGTCTCAGGCTACGCACAGATCTAAACAGTGGGGGGCTCCCACTTCCAAAGCAGGGAGTAGTAAGCCACCCTCCTACAGAAAAATGGCACACTGACTTAACCTTAACCCTTGCAAGCCCTGCTCAACTACTTGCTCCCTTAGGAGGAAAGCTCGCCCTAAAGGCAAAAAACTGGGAACTCATTACCCAGGACAAATGGGTTTTGAACATAGTTTCCCGAGGATACATATTCCACTTCCACACACTACCAACCACAAATGGTTGGCCAGACATCCCCCCAAATCAGTGGGTGGAGGCCCAACAGCAGGTTCTCTCCCTTCTCAGTATTAGGGCTATTCAACCCTTCCCAGCAGAACTAAGGGGACAAGGTTTTTATTCAAGACTGTTTCTGGTACCCAGAAAAGAAAACTCCTGGCGTCCTATCCTGGACACCTCTATTCTCAACACCTTTCTGGTGCTTCCAAAATTCAAAATGCTAACTCTTCAACAGTTTCTTCCTATGCTAGCCAAGGATGCCTGGCTGGCAACCCTAGACTTAAAGGAAGCTTACCTGCACATCCCAGTAAGAGAATCCTGCAGACAATACCTACGTTTCAGGGTGGGCTGCATGCTCTTTCAGTTCTCTGCACTTCCCTTTGGCTCATCTACTGCTCCCAGAGTGTTCACAAAGTGTCTAGCTCCAGCCATTGCATTCTGCAGGCAGAGAAATATTCAGATTTACCCATAGCTGGACGATTGCCTGATTCAGGCAGAAAGCCAGGACTTGCTATTACAGCACCTAGCATTTGTAAAGAAACTTGTATCCTCACTGGGGTGCACCATCAACGAAAAGAAATCTCACCTAGTACCCTGCCAACATATTGTATTCCTGGGAGCAAGCTTGAACACAACTTCCCAGATGGCATTCCTCACTCTGGAGAAACAAGTTTATTTGACAACCTACTTCAAACTATTGGCCACAAAAACCCAGCTATCTGCAAGGAAAATACTGCAAGCCCTGGGGTTCATGGCCTCTTGCATTCTGCTAATTCCATATGCAAGACTGCATATGAGGAAACTCCAATGGTATCTAAAAAGTTTATGGTGTCAACACTCTCAGGACCTGGAAACAATGACTCTTATCATTCCTTATCTGAGAACAGAGTTCCTATGGTGGGCAGGGACCTGCTACCACAACAAGGGACTCCCTTTCACTCTACCCCCTGCCACCCAAACCTTAACAACAGACGCATCAGTCTATGCATGGGGGACGCACATGACAGGGCAGTGCATTCAGGGCAAATGGAACCCGAGACAGATACACCTGTATATCAACCAAAAAGACATGTTAGCTGTACAGAATGCTCTGACAGCCTTCAAAGACCTTATTCTCCCAGGACAACTATTGGTTAAGACAGGCAACACCACAGTTATGTGGTACATAAACAAGCAGGGGCGAACCCACTTCTGCCCTCTCTGCAGACTAGCCATGGATCTGTGGAGCACAGCCTTGAGCTACCAAGTGCACCTACAAGCTTAATTCCTGTCAGGCAAACTAAATTCACTGGCAGACGACTTAAGCAGAAATCTCATGGACCCACACGAATGGAAACTAGAACCCAAGATATTCAACCTCTTGAGGAACAAATGAGGGACCCCAGAGGTAAACCTGTTTGCTTTCCCTCAGAACTACCAATTGAAAAAATTCTGCACCAGAACTCCCCACAGTCAAGCTTGGAAAGTGGATGCCCTGTCCTTTACCTGGAAAAGCCTCTCTGTTTATGCCTTTCCCCCTCTGCCTCTCCTCTCTAAGGTTCTACTAAAGATCAAACAGGACAAGCCAAGAACAATACTGATTGCACCAGACTGGCCATGCCAGCACTTTTACCCCCTCTTGCGCAGTCTAACACTGCTGCAACCATGGCACCTGCCTCTGACCCCTTCCCTTCTGTCTCAGCAGGCAGGCCAGATTGTGCATCCTCATCTTCAAACCCTGAACCTTGCAGCCTGGCAAATTCCATGAGCTCTCCTCTAGCATCCGTCAGTAAGCAGGTGCGGGATGTCATTCTGGAGGCAAGGAAGCCTAGTACCAGAAAA
This sequence comes from Protopterus annectens, assembly GCF_019279795.1. NCBI lineage: Eukaryota > Metazoa > Chordata > Ceratodontiformes > Protopteridae > Protopterus > Protopterus annectens. The sequence goes on along the minus strand of NC_056743.1, from coordinate 422,554,967 downwards.
TCCTATGCTGAAAGTGGAAAATATACTGCTCCTGGAGCCAGGCTCAGGGGATGGCCACAACGGTGCCCAGCTTACCTCATATTCTAGAGTACTTAATAGAAATGCTCTACAAGGGTCTATCCTTCTCATCAATTAAGATTCATGCCTCTGCCATTTCAGCACATTATAATACTGAGCCACCCCTCTTCTCTCACCTCTTGCTAAAACAATTCCTTACAGGGGCCAAAAATTTAAGACCCCACAGGAGAGCTCCCACTCCAGCTTGGGACCTTAACTTTGTATTGGAAAAGCTCACCCCCCCCCTTTGAGCCAGCTGCAACAGCAGAGTTGAAATTCCTTTCTTACAAAACAGCTTTACTTCTAGCCATCACTTCAGCAAGAGGTTTGTCTGAATTACAGGCCCTCATGTCAGTGGAGCCCTTCATTATCTTCCATGCGGACAGGGTTTCCCTCAGGACTAATTCTTCATTTATGCCCAAGGTGGTGTCTAGTGTGGCCCTAAACCAGTCCATTCATTTGCCTACTTTTTTTCCCTAATCCACAAAACAAAGGGGAATGGCTATTGCACTCTCTGGATGTGCACTTAGATTCTATTTGGACAGGGCTAGGCCTCTCAGAAAATCTGACCAGCTGCTAGTTGGCTTTGCTGCAGGGGCAGAGGGGAAGGCCATTTCAAAGCAAACCATTGCCAAATGGATAGCCCATTGCATTCATTTCTGCTACAAGCACCATGGAAAACCTCCCCCACAGGGGATAATATCACATTCCACCAGGGCTGCATCTACCTCTGTGGCATTTCTCAGAGGAGTCCCTACCAGGGACATCCTGGAAGCTGCTACCTGGAGCTCTGTACATACCTCCCCCAAGCATTACCACCTGCCTATCTTTTCTAAATCCAGAGCTGGATTTGCCACAGCAGTCTTGCAGGGCTTAATAGCTGGCCCTAATGCTCTTTAACTACCTCCTCCCTTCCTTAGCTTTGGGAATCAACCTAAATGTGATGACTGCAATAGTGAAACAAGAAGAACATAGTACAGTTGTGTACACTTACCATAAATGTAGATGTTAGAGTGTATTCACTGTTGCAGTCCTGGTTACCCTCCCTCCAGCCCCCTGACTTCTCTTGGCTCTACCTTTCCTTCTTGTTTGGTATATATATATTTTTTCATGTGTATTTGCTTTTTGATGGGGGTATACAATACCATATAATTGCTTCCTATTGTGGGGGCACCTGACATCGGGGGCAAGAAAAAGTGATGTAATGGCGTCGGCTGCATGTTTTATACCCCTGATGTCTTGAAAGAAGCGGCAGCATCCAACGCAGAAATCCAAAGACTCTGGTATTCAGGCCGGCTGAGGGCTACCTGCAGGCAGATAACCCAGATGTGATGACTGCAACAATGAATGCACTCTAACATCTGCATTTATGGTAAGTGTACACACCTGTACTATCCCCATATATTACCTGCATCTATCATCCTACTGTTTGAGAATCTGTGTAGCAGAGGGCCCAAACACCATTTCAGAACTTAAAGGTGTATTCAAAATTTCATCTTTTAAATCTTCAGAGAAGTTCTGAATATGTAACCATGAACACCATCGTAATACAACATAATCAGCAGCATTTCTCAAGACTTTATCTCCACATTCAAGTGTATCTCTCATGTTTTGAAACTCGAGTCAGACTGGAAACAATTTAACATTCTAAAGGCTGGATTACTAGAAAAAGGCATCCATTTGCCCCTACAGATCTAACCATTTCCCTCTTTATCAGGGGGAACTGGATTAGATAAAGCCAAGAACTTTTTTATTTGGGCAGGCAGCTGGGGAGACTGCAGCTGGGTCTGCAGTCAAAATGAGAGAAAAGACATATTGCATCCAAGGGGCTTTTTGTGACTACTGGAATAGATTCTGGTGTCCTGCAAGCAGCTTGATAAAAATCTTCCAAGGCCATGGGGGGGGGGTAGCTACAGAATTAGGCATCTCATTTTCTGTAAGGTCAAATACCCTGCCTAGCTCTGGGAAAGTTACCAACATCACACAAGCAAAAATATCACCAAGTTTAGCAATCTGAGGAGAAGTAAACAGTTGTCTGGAGTTAAGCTCAGGTTCACCTCCCAAATAATCAGAGTGACTATACTCAGTGACACTAATAAATCACCATTTTCCTCATTAGATTCCTCATTATTCTGTGGAACAGCAGAAAGGTGTGTAGCTAACTAGCACTAGAGCCATGTATGGGAACACACCCACCAGAAATATCTGCACGAACACTCTTAGCCAAGAAAACCATACCATCCTTATAAACAACTATAGTCTGGTTATCAGCTATATAATCAAGCTTCTTTTTCTTTATCTTGTGAACTTCACTGCTAGATGAAGTATCTGGGGACAGAGTATTATGTTTGGCAAGGGATCTCTTACTCCAAACTACTTTTGCAGCTAAACGGTTTGGTTCTCCCATACTTGTGGCAGGTATTGCAACATCCCAGGAGAATGTTACCCCCTTCCATAGTGGCCGAAAAAGCAACACTAGAGGGAAACCGGGAATAAAGGTAAGTGATATGTGGGCCAAGCAGTGGCCCCAACATAATAACTTACTGTATTTTATTTTTTAGGCATAACCAGATGTAGTGGGGGGTGGTACCAGAGTTAAGATCCATCAAGTCAGGGGAGAGAACATAAGCCAGAATAATAAACTGACATTGCTTCATAACTTATCACAATAAGCAGTTAAAGGTTAGTAATAAGTGCATCCCCACATAACTGAACTTTGCCAACTGTGCTATAACACAAAATGGTTTGAAATGGGTTCAGAATTCTTTTACAACTGACAGAAGTTTAAAAAATTTCCAGTACAAAACATCCAAACACCAAAGCAACCAATGTGCATAACCATTAGCTCTATACACTTAATCATGTTAAAATGCCATAAAATAACATTTAATAGCAATTTAAACTATATTTTCTTGTCCGGGAGAGTGAAGTCTCCAAAGTATATTTAAATAACTTTATTTACAGTAAAATTAGGATCCAGTGTTTAAAACAGAGTCATATGTATAGTAAATCATGTATAAATGCTGAAAAAAATCCAAGTTCTGCAATATTTTCTTGTCAAAAGATGAAAATAAAGCAGAGTAACAGTAATATTTCTGGATGTGTGATACAGTCCCTAGTGTCTAACAGCACGCTGCACTTCTGAGAAAAATAATTAAAATTTCCTCAGAAGCAGTAGAAAAAAGCATTTGCTAAAGACAGAAGCCAATTAAATACTGCTACAAGCAAAAATTCCCGCAGGAATTACTGTAAACACTGAATGAAATAAAATATTAAAATATATTTTAAATAAGCTTAAAAATATAAAGAGAATAATCTAATAATAAAATGAGAGGAACGTTATCCCCAAATGGGGTTTATCTGGGCAGTAAAATGGAAACATCACCAGTGGATCCTGTGTAGAGTCAGAGGACTTTCTTCTTTGGATGTCAGAAAAAGTGTAAACACTCACTCCCTGTCATAGATGAAGGCTTCCCTCTCAGGATATGTTCTGCCAATCAGCTGTCATGGGAAAAGAGAGGGTGGGAGTCCGAGCTTTTGAAATCTGGTCAGTACTGGGTTACCTTGGCAGATAATCCAAAATTCCACTGAGGCAGTGGAAATGATGAACATCTCAGGGAAGCTCATGCCACTTATGACTGTATATGAAGGTTTTGTGCATCAGCCAAAGTTGCATTGAACATGGTGCAATAGAACAATAGAGATGAAGGGACTGCTGATGAATGCTACGGACAGAAAGGAAAGCACATAATGTGGTAAAAGTGAAAGGTTACGATTTGTTGCTTCAAGATCGCTCTGCAAGTATCTGCTGTTATGGTAAGCTGACATTAAAGCTTTGGGTCAAAAGTATCCCCTACCTTTAGCTCTTCTTGAGTGGCATGTAGGAACATTTTGTTCTTTACCCTCTTAATTGCAATAAGTTGTAAATGTAAGTGAATTGTGTATTTTACGGTGTATTATATGATACCAAAGAAAAGACAGTTTCATTTTCTAGTACAAATCATGGATGTAACTGTGACATTTCAGTGATACAACATTTAGCGAATAGGCAGTAGTAACAGTAATGTTTTTACCTCCTGCCTTCCTTAAGTTGCGTAATTTATGCAGCAAGTTACATGTTTGCAACACATTGTGCTCATCTTTTTGCCTGCACTGATTAAAGCATTTCTTCTTCTTTCAACAAGGTTATACTGTACTTTTCAAGACCAGAAATATCTGTACATGTTGATGGAAGTTTGTCTTGGTGGAGAACTGTGGACCATCCTGCGAGACAGGTAACACTACATAATGTGGTTGATGGTAATGAGGGTCTGAATCCATAGTACCTTTACTACAAGGAGGACACTTGGTTCATGCTAAGCTAATGACCGCCAGGGTCTTTACAAGCATAGCCATAGAACCCAACCCAGTTTTGTCCCAGAGTTCCTTGGATGCCTGTATGGTGGGGTATGTTAGTAAAGAGGTAGCTAAGGGTTATGTGTGTGTGTGTGTGTGTGTGTGTGGGGGGTATGTTAGTTGGGGATAATTTACTTACTGTCGACTTCTGTCCATCAGAGGCAAAGGGGCCAGATCAGGGGAGAATTTGCAATATCCCATCCCTATCCAATTATCAGGGCTCCTTTTGAATAGGGTCAGGGAGTTAACTCTGTTTCACATAGATGGGGAGCTTATTCCATAGTGCAGGGGTCCTTTGAGAAACATATTGATCTGTCCAACAGGTTCTATTTATGTCATAGGCACAGTTCTGGTTCTTGGATCTAGTCCTTCTCGTACTGTTTGTCTTGCAGATGTGTAAGAGATCCATCAGATCTGAGGATACCTTATATGCCAGGCAGAGATCTCCACCTCTCAGTAACCAGTAGGAGACTGAGTACAGAAATGGGACCTTAAGGCAGTGTGTGTAGGACAGGGTATTCATACCCTGGACTCTCATGGTGAGGAACATTTGAGGATGTTCCAGCTGTACTGTTGAAAGTACCAGGATAGGTACATTATTCAGTGAAGGGTCTGACAGGGGCTGAGTAGAGTAATAGTATTACTTCCTTGGACCTGGATGCCATACCTTGTTTATAAGTTGGACAATATAGAATATATTTCTTATTATCTTGGCTGCATGTTGGTCGAACACCAGATTCCTGTCTACATATGTTCCCAGATCCCTATCAGGTCAACTCTTGGCGGGGGTTATCAGTGAAGTAATTAGCTTGGCTGGAAGCTTTCCCAAAGGGCACTGTAGTGCATTTCTTTGCATTGAGATTTAATCTGTGTTTTTTGCACCAGTCATTTGTTTCTGTTAGTCCCTCTTGTAGGATGTTAGCACCACGGGGAGAAATCTATGATAGCTCTCAATTTACAGTCATCTGTGAACCTGGTGAGCCAGAGGCCTTTTACATTAGCCTTGACTTCTGGGAAGTATTTGCCAGACAGGAGTGGACCTAATACAGAGTCCAAGGGTGCTCCACTGATGACTGGTCTCTTGGTGGAGGTCGTCTCACTGATCCTGAGTTCTTGGATTCTACCTGTAAGCCAGCTGGCAGTCCAGCGAGTTATGTAGGGATTTATGCCTAGTGCTGAGAGTTTGTCAGTGATAACTAAGTGGACAATGATGTTTGCATATGACATTGGGATCTGTAGTGAGAGTAGGGAACAGGTGGAGGAGACCCTGGAGAGGTGGAGATGTGCTGTAGAGAGAAGAGGAATGAAGGTCAGCAGGACTAAGACAGAATATGTGTGTGTGAATGAGAGTGAGGATAGCGGAATGGTGAGGATGCAGGGAGTAGAGGTGGCGAAGGTTGGTGAGTTTAAATACTTGGGATCAACAGTTCAGAGTAATGTTGAGTGTGGAAGAGAGGTGAAGAAGAGAGTGCAGGCAGGATGGAGTGGGTGGAGAAGAGTGTCAGGAGTGATTTGTGACAGACGAGTACCAGTAAGAGTGAAAGGGAAGGGGCTACAAGAGGATAGTGAGACCAGCTATGTTATATGGGTTGGAGACAGTGGCATTGACAAAAAGGCAGGAGTCAGAGCTGGACGTGGCAAAATTAAAGATGCTAAGATTTGCACTGTGTGTGACAAGGGTGGACAGGATTAGGAATAAGTATATTAGAGGGTTAGCCCAGGTTGGAAGGTTTGGAGACAAAGCCAGAGAGCGAAGATTACATTGGTTTGGACATGTGCTGAGGAGGAATGCAGAGTATATTGGGAAAAAGATGCTAAGGATGAAGCTGCCAGGTAACAGGAAAAGAGGAAGGCCTAAAATAAGGTTTATGGATGTGGTGAGAGAGGACATGCAGGTGGTTGGTGTGACAGAGCAAAATGCAGAGGACAGGAAGAAATGGAAACAGACGATCTGCTGTGGCGACCCCTAATGGGAGCAGACGAAAGAAGAAGAACTAAGTGGGGTATTGTACTGAACGCCTTGGCCAGATCCCTCATCTATAGCCATGGTGACCCTCCCGAAGAAGTCTGAAAGGTTAAGTAGGCAAGACCTTCTCTTAACAAAGCCAAACCTGGATGGGTCCAGTATCTGTAGGTAGCCAGTGTCCTTGTTGATCATTTATCATAATTTGTTCCATGGCTTTGCATATTACATTTGTCAGATGGGTCTGTAGTTCCCCAAGTCATTTGATGGTTCACACTTACAAAGACCATTGTGTCCCTAAATTCATCTGTCATGTAACCTGTTTTGAGGTTGTAGTTGGAGTGCCCCAAATGGTCCTGCTAGGGCATGTTTTAAGCTATTCAGAAGGCAACCAGAGGGTATTGTCAGGGCCCACTAAAGCAGTGTTTTTGACCTTAGCAAGTGCCTGCAGGATCTTCTGCCTGTTGATAGTCTGGAGGTGGGGGATATGCTAGAAGAGATTTCACAGGGGGTAGTGGGGGGTGAACTTAGAGCTAAAGTCATCAGACAGTAAATCTGCTATATCACCCTGGTCAGTGAAGGTTGTGCTATTTATCACCAGTTCTGCACACTGCTGATTATTATCTTTGAGGTTTCTGACCCAGATGAAGAAGGCCTTGTGATTGTCCTTAGGTTGGCAGGCTATCATTACCTTGTAATTGGCCTTGTTTGACTTTATTAGACCTTGTAGATGAATCGGAGAGCTTTTGTCTGTATGAGAGTTGCTTTTTCAGATTTTTTTGCCAATAACTTTTATCTTTTATTATATATAGCCTGCTAAGGTGAGGATTCCATCAGTGTGATTTGTTTTTAGTCTTAGATCTGGGTTTACTTCTGGTAGGCATGGCAGCCTCTATGCAGCCTTTTACATGTTTGCACAGGGTTTCTGTAAATAAAACTGCATAGATGGCTATGTTCTCGGGGTCTAGGGGAGCTGTGAATTTTGACAAACTGTCACTTAATAGGATGTAGTTTGCATAGTTCCTAGCTGTTACAGGATTAGTTTGTTTTTTTGGTTTCATTTTTATTTTGAGGGAGATAGCTTTGTGGCATGACTTCACTAGGGGATGCAATGCTCTCTCATGTTGGTGAGTACTAGGTCCAATATGCAGGATCTTCTGGTTGGAGAGTGCCCTATCAAGTCCAGGATGTTTGTGTTGGTAAAGTCCAGGAAACGTTGTGCCTTTGAGTCAGAGGCAGTGTACCTTTCACAGTCTGTAGAAGGATAGTTAGTCTCCCATGAATAAGGTATTCGGTTAGGTGGTGAGCTCCGCTAGTAGGTCTAGGTAAGAGATGTGAACTTTGTAGGTTATAGAGGGTGATCTGTAGCTGGCAGGACATGGTAGAGCACTTTGTATATGGAGACTTCTACATGGATGAACTCCAAGGCATCATCCTGTTTAACCAACCTAGAAATGTATTTGCTGCCAACATAAATTGAGACTTGTCCACCATTTAAAATGCCCCTGTGTGCACTTCTGTTGGTCTAAATGTGTGGAAGGCAATGTAGCCTTCCACTGCCAGAGTGCTTTCTGCAGCTTTAAACCGAGTCTCAGTAACAGCACAGATGTCTACATTCTCCAGAGTGAGGATAGATTGTAGCGTGTGGAGTTTCTTGTTTATAGGTTCATAGGTGTGTACTAGGCTAATGGCCCTGGGGCCTTTACAAGCCTAGCCATAGGATTATCATAGCATAGTGCCACCCGACCTTAGTTTCCCAGTCCCTCTGTCGAATAGAGCCATTGGATTTATCCCCGGGGTGAATTTTCTGTTTCCCATCCACTCGTCAAGATTTCTCTTGAAGAGGGTCAGTGAGGTGCTCTGCTTGACATGTATGGGAAGTCTGTTCCATAGCATGGGCAGTCTCTGGGTTATGAACCTGTCCCTCCCGCATGTTCTGTTAAGTGTGGTAATGAGGTTGATGTCTTAGGCTTCTAGCATTGAGCAATAACACCTTAAGTTAGCTTTGAGGTTTTTTTTTTTTTTTTGCTATGTTGGTAAGTTTTCTCTTTTTGACATTGCCTAAAAATACTCTATGGGACTGGATAGCTTTGAAGCTGCCCAACCAAGTCAAACATAAATGCTTGAGAGGTTGGCTTTATAAACCTCGGACAAATAAAATGGAGGAGACAAAGGATGGAAGAGTATAAATTTGTGTTACTGCAACCACCACAGTGTCATTAACGTCAAATGTGTGTTAGGGTCAGAACTGGATGTGCTTCATAGCCTTTGACACTCCACAGCCTACCACCCAACTATTATGCCTTACTATAGAAACAAGTAGGCAACACAATCAGTAGATTAGCCCACTGGAGAATCTGAGGTTAGTGAGATTGGTTATCAGAAGTTTGTATTTAATAAACATGAAGTCCTGAGTATAGCTTGTTTGTACAATATGTTCTTATATTGGTTCTCTTTTTTATTTTTCTCTCTAATCTAGATTCTTTCACTTCTCTACTTACCTTTTCTCTGTGCTTTCTCATTACTTTGTTTTTCTTTTAGGTACAATAGCATATTTACATAATTCTTTGATCTAAACTTTAAGTTCAGAAACTGCACCACCAGAGGGTTGTGTTGTTGTGTCTTTCGGCTTTTCCCGGTTAGGGGTCGCCACAGTGGAACTCCGGTCCGCTAATGATTGGCAGTAGATTTTTACATGCCGAGTTGCCAGCTCTGATGCACAATCTTCAACGAAGGTACGCCCATTCACGCATGTCTCCACACAGAAGATGCTTTAGCTGAGAATCGAACAGGACAACGTCTTACTGTGAGGCGACAACTCTACTGCAGCACCACCAGTTAATAATTAGATTTAGAAAATGTTAAAACTGTATCATCCTGATTTTTAAACTAGTGTTTTTGGTCACAGTTTTGTTACTGGCTACACTTTCCACTGTCCATCCTCTGTCACATTTTTGGTTCTGTTCATGTCTGTGTTATTATTGTCCAGAAACCTTCTCACTGACTTTCACTGTATTTACCTTTGTCATTGTTTCCTTCATTTTCTAAATTGTTTCCACTTTATAGGTTCATAGGTTCATACTAGGCTATCTGCCCTAAGGCATTTATAAGCCTAGCCAGAGTGTGTTTGGCTTTCGCCATCCATTTTAAATTAATTTTGCTATGCCTTTTTTTGAGGTTAGTATACTGTGCCTCTGTCTAACAGTGACACAGACGTGATAGCCGGGATAAACCTACGATCTCCCATCCACTCATCAAAATTCCTCTTGACAAGAGTCAGTGTGGGACTCTGCCTAACCTGGACTGGGATTTTATTCCAGAGTGAAGGGAGCCTCTGGGTTATGAATCTGTCCCTCCAGCATGTCCTATTTATTTCAGTGCTGAGGTTCAAGTCTCTCGGCGAGCTCGATGGGATTGGATTTTCTGAGGTGCAACATGTCCATTAATTCCGGGTTGGACATGGCTTTATCGTCAGGCACAGATAAGCCTCTGAACAGGCGGTATGCCACTGAGTAGAGCTGGAGTTTCTTTAACCGGGCAGCATATGGCATCTGTTTGAGCCCTTTGATCCTCTTGGTGAGGTACTTTTGGGGTCTCTCCAGTTGCTGCAGGTGTCTGGTAAGGTACATCCCAAAAGGGGCATTGTACTGAATTATGGGCCTGATGAGGGATGAGTAAAGAGGTACGATGACCTCCCCTGATCTAGATGTGAATCCCTTCATGATTAGGTGGGCTATATAAAATGTTTTTCTAACCACTTTGGCCACGTGGTTGTCAAATGAGAGATTGCTATGAACTTGGGTCCCCAGGTCCCTAAAGACTTCTTCTGTACTTAATGGATTACCACCTATGTGGTAATTTGTGGGCACTGTTTTTGCCAAAGGGATGACTATACACTTTTGGCGTTTAGCTTGAGCCATGGCTCTGGCACCAGTTGTCTGTTTCTATGAGGCCCTTTTGGAGGATGCTTGTGTCGGCTGGAGAGTTGATTATGGCGCCCAGTTTGCAGTCATCTGCGAACTTGGTCAGCCACAGTCCTTCCGTGTTGGCCTTTACCGCCGAGAAATATATACCGAATAAGAGAGGTCCCAGGACTGAGCCTTGTGGGACGCCACTTGTAACTGGTTTAGAGTCTGACATGGCTCCAGCAATTCTAACCATGTGGGTTCTGTCCTTGAGCCAGTTTGCAACCCATCTAGTGACATAGGGGTTTATATTTAAGCTTGTGAGCTTATCTATAATGCCCGAGTGGGGTATTGTATCGAAGGCTTTTGCGAGGTCCAGGTAGGCTGTGTGGACCACCTTCCCCTCGTCAATGGCCTTGGTGAATGTTTCAAAGAAATCGACCAGGTTTAAGAGGCGGGATCTGCTTAACAAAGCCAAACTGGGTAGGATCCAGTGTCTGTAGGTCCCCAATATCTTTATGAGGTCCATGATGATCCTTTCCATAGCTTTGCAGACCAAGCTAGTCAGGCTTATGGGGCGATAGTTTCCAGGATCCATTGAGGCACCACCTTTGTGGAGAGGGACCACTGTTGCTGTCCACTCTTTGGGTACATATCCTGTAGTAAGGCTAAGATTGAACAGTAGTTTTATGTTTGGGTTTAGCTCTTCTTGGAGTTCATGTAGGATGCAGCCCGGGACACCATCTGGTCCCATTGATGCTGTTTTTTTTGCTTTGGAGAGGGCGGCTCTTACCTGAGCATCTGAGATGTCAGGGGGGCAGCACTCTGTTGGGATAGATATTTGCCCTTTTGGTGGGGAGAGGGGGGAGAAGTTTGCACTGAACCTGTCAGCTAGGATGTTGGCAATGTCTGTAGGCTCGGTGTATTTGTTGTCATTTTGGACTAATTCTGAGCATATCTGGGAATTCCCACCCAGGTTCCTAACATAACTAAAGGAAGCCTTGTGATTATCCTTAGTGTCCTGTGCAATTTTTCTCTCGAAGCTGGCCTTAGACAATTTTATGAGTGCCCGTAGTTTTTTGCTAATACTGATCAGAGATGCCTTCCCTTTTTGGGATTTTGCTCTATCATGTAGTAGCTTCCTCCTTCTATTGTATGGTTTGTTTATGGCTGGGGTCCACCAGACAGAACGTCTGCCTTTAGAGGATTGGGTCTTGGTTTTATTTGGGATTGCATGATCCATGCATTCCTGAAGGTGTTCATAGAATGCGTTTATAAAGGATTCTGTGGTCTGGGCCGTATTTTCCACAGGCTGAATTTCACAGTTCAAACATCCTGCATGCTTGTACTGTACAGTATGCCATACATAATTAAAAAAAATAAATAAACAAACTGAACAAAGGTACCGAGAAGTCTTTGGTGGAATAATCATTCCACTCCACAGTCCTGGAAATCACAGGAATGATTCCCAGACAATAATAATCATTGACTAGGAGCCACATTCCTTAACAATAAAGATAGCAGTGCTCATTCCCACTAATAAAATATGCAGTGATACTAATTTTCTAAGGTTCCGGTTGTTTTATGCAAGATGCATAGGAATTTTGATTGCCCAGAATTCCCACTTACAATAATACCAGTATGGTTCAATTTCTAATGACACCCACCAACTTATCCTGACAATGCAGTCCTACAGAAAGTTACTCTGGCATACAAATAACCTGAATGCATGCATCTGATTTAAGTAAGTTTTGAGGATGCGATGCGTATGAACCATTAGCCTCCCATGACATACTGAATCATTCATTTTCCATAGCACAAAAGCTGCTACCAGTCTTTGTTCCCTCACAAAAGAGCCACTTTTGGGGCCTTGATACAGGTAAGTCCCAAGCCCATTGCACATATTTTGTCATCCATGCATATGTCTGGTGGGGGGTCTACTTTGTTTCGTTGAATCTCATTTCACTGAATTTTATTTCACCCCAACCACATTGCTGAAAACATAAATTACTGAAAACTCATTTCACTGAATCTCATTTTACTGAACTGAACTTAGTGTTTATGTTAGTGTGTAGAGTACTGTAAGGCAAGTAAAAGGTATATGCCCTTTTCCCCACTGTAGTGCAATCCTGGAGTTAGTATATATAGTTGGCGTAAACCCCCCACTTGTTTGTTTTTATATTCTATTTTACCAAAAACTTCAAAACAATACATTTCAAACAATAGAAAAGCATGGTTACATCACCAATGACTGTCTCCAGAACACAATATGTACTCAAACTAAGTGGGGGGCTATGCCCCCCAACTATATATACTAACTCCAGGATTGTACTACAGTGGGGAAAAGGGCTATCTACCTTTTACTAGCCTTACAGTACTCTACACAGTGCCATGTATACTAACTGCCGTTCAGTGAAATGAGATTCAATGAAATAAGTTTTCAGTAATTTTAGTTTTCAGCGAAGTGGCCGGGGTGAAATGAAATTCAGTGAAACAAAGTAGACCCGTCTGGGGTGATGTATCCATCCCATCATGGCTGCTACGCCCCCTTAAAGCTGGTGACCTTTCATGCTCTCCAGTTTCCATTGGTGATTCTGTTGCAGGACTGAGCACCCAGACATGTACCCAACCCCCCAGAAGAGACAAGAGGTGGCTTAACCCGCATCATTCCTCCCACTTCCCAGCCAGCTCCCAAGCCAGTATTTCAACCTAGGTCATTTGGATCATAGTTAGGGTTTTATCTCTCTATGCCAATCAAGCTAGCTTACTTTAAATACTTTAATGCTACCAGGACAGTACAATATATATATATATATATATATATATATATATATATATATCAGGAATATTGTCCCAAACAGAAAATGATAAAGGATACCAGGTTTACCAAGTCGCCAGATCGTATGGCAAACAAATCCAAAGTGCGTATTATCCCCAAGTCAAGCGTAGCAACTGATACCAGCTATAGAACCAAGCCGTGAGGCAAAAGCAGTGCTCAATGTCCAGCAATGAATTTACAACTTCAACGCTAGTAGGCAATGAGTAACGGTTCACTTATAAAATACTTTTTTGTATGCGTGGCTTTGCGACATTCAAGTCGCTTCCTCAGACGTTAAAATGTTATTTAAAATGCATCACTCACATTTATAGAGAGCATCATTTCCTATGTTGCAACATCACATCCTACGATGTCATATCCTGCTCCAAGGCGATTACTACATCCTGTTCCCAGGGATGTCTCTAAATACCCTTTAAGTTAGCACAATCAAAGTCAGGTTGTACATTATACTTTAAGATATCACAGTACAATTTTAAACATAGGCCAACCAATTAAGTTCACAATTAAGAACAGTCTATTATACAAACACAAAATATAAAATGTACATAAAGATAAAAATAAAATAAAAATATATGAATATCTAAGCAACAAATTGGTCCAATCCATTGGATTGACAAAAACATCAAACATTAATATCTATTGCCTAAAATATTGGGTGTTGGAAGCTGTCAAAACTATTAAAAACTATTAGAACTGTTGTATCAGCAATATCCTAACCATATCCAGCATATATCCAGCATCTAAGCCTACAAGAGGCAGGGGAGGGAGGAAAAGAAAACCTAATACTGGTTCAACAACACCACACAGAGGATTCAGGTTACGTACATACGAAATTAAAACAACTATGTCTGGTTCAAACAGACCACTCAGTAAAATGGTCCCTGTTGGATGAGTCCATGTTGCATACATGCGAGGTTGAAACAGAGTATGCCAGACAGGTCATTAAATTAAAGAACAGTGTTACATCAATTATAGTGCGTCCGTCATCCCTTGCTGTTGGTACAGGAATATAAATGTTGATAAAAATATATATATATATAAAATTATACCTTGATCATCATAGTATACATTCCTGTCATTCAACGAGGCTCTTGAGCAGCGAAACACACAAACTACTAAATGGGAACCAAACCCAATACTCAAAAGATGTATAAGACAAATTACACTAAGATAATTCCAATAAGTCCTGCCTGGAATCAAGCATTGTAATGACTAGAGTAAAATGTATATCCAATAGCAGCTAAGGATGCAGACATCATCATGGAGAAAGGTCATTTCATGTACATTTGAGACAAGTCCATCCAACTCATATGCTGATCTTTCCAGTAAAGGGACATACCCAGTTACAGCAGATAACGCCAGCTGCATCAGGGGAAAGAATAATACATTATCAGCGGATCAATTCCCATGGTACAATATTAACTCTGGACAAGTCTGTTCTACAAATCTGCCTTTCTTTACGACGACAATTAATGCCCCAGACATTGTCATAGAAGTTGTCGTAGTAATTATCATAAAAATGATGGAAAGAACAGTTCACTTTCACCAATGTTCACTTGTGAAAAAGGGGGATTCTGCCTCTAATGTACAGGTCTAGCCTTAAGTACAGGTTTGATTGAAGTGGAATCATTCAGACCTAGGCACCTATGCGCACCCAGTCTGAAGATCCATTTTAGCTCCATCTCTTCGGTTACGTTAACAATGTCACCTCCTCTCATCTTTGGATAGATGACTTGTAATGCTTGAAAAAGAAAGGTGTGCTGTACCCCCGATTCAAGCATATGTTTAGAGATGGCACTATATTTTTCATTCCTGGCATAGGCATACTGATGGTCCCGTATTCTTTCCCTTAACGACCTGTTGGTCTTCCCAACATAGAAGGAATAACAGGTTGTACAATACGCCACATAGATGACATTCCTGGTGTTACAGTCAGCTGAGTGACGTATCTCCCACAGTTTTCCATCATTGGGGCATCTGAAGAATCTTGAAGTGTCAATGTAGGCACACTGGGCACAAGATCCACACCTTTTCGTGCCCAACTGCCAGGCTTGGGCCTTATTATGTGCAGAATTGGATAAGTTGGGAAAGCACAATATTTGCTTCAGGTTGTTACAATTTTTAAAGACATAGTGAGGACAGTTGCCCACAATGTTCCTGGTTTCAGGATCCGCCATCAAACAATTCCAATTGTCATTAACAACTTTTTGTACATACCCTGTGTTTGTTCCCAGGGGTAGAATGACTGGAACCAATTTCGCTTGGTTGGATCTGTCCCTCATCACTTGTTGTCCATTCCCAAAGAACGGTTTACCTCGACTCCGTCTGAGGTTAAAGGCCAGATGGCATTGTTTGTCTACAGTCTCCGGATCATATCCTCTACAAACAAAGCTCTCTCTCAGGTTCTCCAATTCCTTTTCAAATACCATGTCATTCGAGCAAAGGCGTGAAAGCCTCAGTGCCTGGCCTTTTACTATGTTCGGAAAAACTCTAGGATCGTGCATGCTGTCCGTAGAAAGATAAGATGGAACATAACACGTCTTTCTGTGTATCTTAGTAGAGAACTCATCTTCAGATTTAATAATGGTAATATCCAGGTAGTCTATAGAGGTGTCTGAATGTTCCATCGTGAATTTCAAGAAGCTTGACGAATCATTCATGGTCTCATGAAGCATGATCAATGAGGATGTGTCACCTCGCCAAAGAATAAACAAGTCATCAACGAATCGCCTATAAAATATGATGTTATCATTGGACAAAAGAATATCTTTCTCCCAGGCTGCCATGACCAGATTCGCGTATGAGTTCGCACAGCTGGTACCCATGGCAGCCCCAGTGACCTGTTTGTAAACGCATTCATTGAATGTAAACAGATTGTTCTCAAGCACCAATTCCAGTAGCAGGCATAAAAAATCAGTTTCTGTCTCACTCAGGCTCTGTGACAATATGCTCCTGACCATCTGTATACCATCCAAATTTGGTATACAGGTAAACAGTGAGACGACATCCATAGTCGTCATCACTGTGTTGGACTTGTCAGTATTTTCAAGACAATTGTACAAGTCTTTCAAGAATTGACCAGTGTCCTTAAGAACATGTTGATACTCAGATAGTACCACTTTAAGTCTATGATCCAAGTACACGGAGATTGGCTCAGTTAGCCATCCCGCCCCAGCCACAATGGGTCTCATAGGTGGTCTATTCTGATCCTTGTGAACCTTGGGTAGACCATTGATACTAGGTAGTAGCGGTTTGCTCTACGAAAGTAATCGTACAACTCCTTTGTCAGTACACCCATCTTTACACATTCATCTAGGGTGTTCGAAATGGTAAAGCGGCATCTATTCACAGATTCCAAATCGATCTTCTCATAGGATAAAGAGTTCAACATATCCTGCATGCTGTCCACATAGAAGGACTTGTCCATGACCACAAGGCGGCCTCCTTTGTCCGCTGGTCTGATTACAATTGTATCATTCATTCTAAGATTTGTCAATGCTTCTTTCTCAGTATTAGATAAATTCTCATCACTTATGATGGAATCATAACCCAATCCTTGATATAGTTGATTCTCAACGCCTTTAATGAAGGTATCAAGGCAAGAGGTTAAAGGAGGGTTATACAGACTCTTTCTCTTAAAACAATGTTCATTTGTAGAACTCTGCGGGTCAAACATCAGCTTTAGGCCCACATTCCTAACAAAAAGTCTCAGGGATATCATAATGTCACTGATATCCAGTTTCGTGCTTGGAATGAAGGTGAGGCCTCTCTCTAGGACCCTTGTTTCATATCTCGTCAGACAGTGTTTGGAAATATTCCAAACTAATGTTGATTTGTCCATCTCTTCCGTGTGAAAACAGATGTCTCCGCCTGATTGTCTCTCCTCTTCGGTTCCCTCTCTGTTCCATAATCGAGAGATCGTTTCCTCCCTGTCCGTATGGGCAGGGGAACTTCCGGAAAATCCCGCTTGTCCGTAGTATGTAACCTCTCCAAATGTATCTTTCTTCTGACCGTTGGCGCTCCTCGATTGATGTTAGTCAATGTATCCACAACCGGAGCCTGCGCAGGGGTAAAGTGCACAGACGTCACAGAGTGGGGCGTGCTGTCCACAGTGGAAACCCTTCCAGTCACGGCTGTCTCAATCTCCTCAGACCCAACTACTACTGTAGGGTTGCTGTTGTTTCCTGAAACAGAGGGGCCTCCTTGCCCAATTGGGTTGGTGGCAGCAATGGTCTTTTCACTGTCATCTCCTGTGGTTTCAATGCGTGCTGCACCCGTTTGTTCAACCATTCGTCGTTCAGGTGGCATGTTACTGGAGGTGTCAGTGTTGATGGCTCTAGGCCATACAAATACATGATTTAACCTAAAATCTTGTTTGTCCCTGCTCAGTTTTTTTCTTTTTCTGATTTAACAGGACATTACTGAACCTAGAGACCTTGTCCATAAGTTCATGTAGAAACACGTTAGTTGAATCAGTGCCTATAATGTCAGCTAAACGACTCTCATGTTGACTAATAGTCATCATGAGATCATCTTCAATTGGTTTAAAATATTCAATTATTAAATTCATATGAGCCCTGCTGGCTTGCAGATTAATTAGTTGCCATTTGGCAAGTAAATCGGGGTGAGAATCCCCATAAGTGGGCATATTTAGAATGCGGAGGCCACGCGGTATCACATTAAAAAATAATAAACTGGCCTCCAAATGCTGTCTCTGTAAGACAAGACGTTTGTATTTAAATAAATCGTTCTCAATATTTCTCTTTAATTGTCTTACCAGTACTGCGTTTTCCATTCCCGTGTCCTCAGTGTTGACAGGTAAGTCATCCGCTGATAGCAATGGGTTCTCCGTACTTTCAAAGAAAAGAGAAAAAACATCTATGGATCCTCTGCCAGTCGCACGTCGTGTGTTGGTAACTCCATCAACATTGTCTCCACTCAAATCGCATTGTAAACCTCTCGGTTCTTTTGTAAGGCTCGTACCTGAACTGCCGTTTTTCAATCCAGTAGAGCAATTGTTGAGAGTGGTATCCATCCCCGCAGCAAGAAGAATGACAAAAAATGCACCCAAACAAACAGGAAACAGCAGGAATATTGTCCCAAACAGAAAATGATAAAGGATACCAGGTTTACCAAGTCGCCAGATCGTATGGCAAACAAATCCAAAGTGCGTATTATCCCCAAGTCAAGCGTAGCAACTGATACCAGCTATAGAACCAAGCCGTGAGGCAAAAGCAGTGCTCAATGTCCAGCAATGAATTTACAACTTCAACGCTAGTAGGCAATGAATAACGGTTCACTTATAAAAAATACTTTTTATTGTACGTAAGCGCTTTCGCGACATTCAAGTCGCTTCCTCAGACGTTAAAATGTTATTTAAAATGCATCACTCACATTTATAGAGAGCATCATTTCCTATGTTGCAACATCACATCCTACGATGTCATATCCTGCTCCAAGGCGATTACTACATCCTGTTCCCAGGGATGTCTCTAAATACCCTTTAAGTTAGCACAATCAAAGTCAGGTTGTACATTATACTTTAAGATATCACAGTACAATTTTACGCTTATAACGCGCCAACCAATTAAGTTCACAATTAAGAACAGTCTATTATACAAACACAAAATATAAAATATACATAAAGATAAAAATAAAATAAAAATAAAAATATATGAATATCTAAGCAACAAATTGGTCCAATCCATTGGATTGACAAAAACATCAAACATTAATATCTATTGCCTAAAATATTGGGTGTTGGAAGCTGTCAAAAACTATTAAAAACTATTAGAACTGTTCGGTATCAGCAATATCCTAACCATATCCAGCATATATCCAGCATCTAAGCCTACAAGAGGCAGGGGGGGGGGAGAGGGGGGGGGAGGGGGGGAAAAGAAAACCTAATACTGGTTCAACAACACCACACAGAGGATTCAGATTACGTACATACAAAATTAAAACAACTATGTCTGGTTCAGACATACCACTCAGTAAAATGGTCCCTGTTGGATGAGTCCATGTTGCATACATGCGAGGTTGAAACAGAATATGCCAGACAGGTCATTAAATTAAAGAACAGTGTTACATCAATTATAGTGCGTCTGTCATCCCTTGCTGTTGGTACAGGAATATAAATGTTGATAAAAATATATATATATATAAAATTATACCTTGATCATCATAGTATACATTCCTGTCATTCAACGAGGCTGTTGGGCAACGAAACACACAAACTACTAAATCGGGAACCAAACCCAATACTCAAAAGATGTATAAGACAAATTACACTAAGATAATTCCAATAAGTCCTGCCTGGAATCAAGCATTGTAATGACTAGAGTAAAATGTATATCCAATAGCAGCTAAGGATGCAGACATCATCATGGAGAAAGGTCATTTCATGTACATTTGAGACAAGTCCATCCAACTCATATGCTGATCTTTCCAGTAAAGGGACATACCCAGTTACAGCAGATAACGCCAGCTGCATCAGGGGAAAGAATAATACATTATCAGCGGATCAATTCCCATGGTATATATGCTGGATATGGTTAGGATATTGCTGATACCGAACAGTTCTAATAGTTTTTAATAGTTTTTGACAGCTTCCAACACCCAATATTTTAGGCAATAGATATTAATGTTTGATGTTTTTGTCAATCCAATGGATTGGACCAATTTGTTGCTTAGATATTCATATATTTTTATTTTTATTTTATTTTTATCTTTATGTATATTTTATATTTTGTGTTTGTATAATAGACTGTTCTTAATTGTGAACTTAATTGGTTGGCGGGTTATAAGCGTAAAATTGTACTGTGATATCTTAAAGTATAATGTACAACCTGACTTTGATTGTGCTAACTTAAAGGGTATTTAGAGACATCCTGGGAACAGGATGTAGTAATCAGGAGCAGGATATGACATCGTAGGATGTGATGTTGCAACATAGGAAATGATGCTCTCTATAAATGTGAGTGATGCATTTTAAATAACATTTAACGTCTGAGGCGACTTGAATGTCGCGAAGCTACGCATAATAAAGTATTTTTATAAGTGAACCGTTATTCATTGCCTACTAGCGTTGAAGTTAAATTCATTGCTGGACATTGAGCACTGCTTTGCCTCACGGCTTGGTTCTATAGCTGGTATCAGTTGCTACGCTTGACTTGGGGATATCACTTTGGTTGTTTGCCATACGATCTGGCGACTTGGTAAACCTGGTATCCTTTATCATTTTCTGTTTGGGACAATATTCCTGCTGTTTCCTGTTTGTTTGGGTGCATTTTTTGTCATATATATATATATATATATATATACACATGATGAAGCTTCAAATAATGAGCATACTTAAACCCAGAGAGGGAAATAACCAGCTACATTTCCACAGAGGAGCTTCAGATGACATAAGCAGTTAACTGGTGCATAGACCCCCCCCCCCCCCGACTGCCCATGCTTGCAGCTAACCGTAAAGTACTGGTACTGTTCCCCTTCTTGAGGAACAGCCTACGGCTACACTTTTAAGATGTTTGTCATATTCTCCACATGGCATCCAACCTGCAGTCTATGGTCCCAACCCTCTGTAAATTGGAGGAGGAACTGTGTAAATATTAAACTGTACTAAGAGAAGGAGATCAAATGGATAATGCTGTACCCAACAATGTTAAGGATATCCATGCATGGAACACTAAAAACTTTCAGAACCAGATGTAACAAGAAATTGGCTTCAGAAACCAATAAAGTATCTGGTAATGAGAAAAGAGGAGGTCAGTGAAGAGCAGAAGCGGCCTTCGGTCAACTGGTGCCCTAGGCAAAAGGGCTCCACTGCACCCCCCACCACACCACCCGGTGCCTCCATCCTGGTCTACCTACACCAAATTAATACTGGAAAAGTGGCCCTACATGACTGGCGCCCTAGGTGGTGGCTGCCTAGTTGGCCTGTGCCTAAGGCCGGCTCTGACAAGGAGGCAGAGGAATGAAGAATGGATGGTCAGTGAAGAGACCTATTCCTACTGTTAGTAAAAACATTCATCTAGTAAAGGAGAAGGAGGAATCAATAGAAGAGGCTGGGGAAAGGGTGGTTTAAAGATGGTAACAAGGAGATGGACTGGTAGTATCTATAAATGCAATATGTGAAGCAGAAAAGACCTCGCACAACTCTTAGAAACAATACTTTTATTTTTTCAAATAACTTTTTATTATTTTTAACATACTGAAATCATAACAGGTCTTACACTAGTTTATAACATTGATCGCATTTAAAAGAAACAATACTTACGGGAAAATAATGGAGACTGGAATAGCAAATGTTTGTAATCGGTGGGAAAACACAGAGGGCAGGCAGAGGGGATAGAGAATGAATGAAGGTGCGCAAAAGAAATAGGGAGGAGGTAGGTTAACAAAATTAACAATTGTGACGCTGGTTTAGAAACATGACCAAAAATGCAAAAGAGAGAATGTAGGCAGACAAGAAAAAATGGAGATTAAATGAATTACACACAAAGTGCAAGGATGGGAGGTATATGTGAATAATAAGGAAAAGAAAGTTCTGCAAGAAAGGAAGGTAAGAAACAATGAAGAAAGAAAGTAGGGAGTTGTAGCAACAAAGGGACAAGATCATAAGCACTTAGCACAAACCATAGCCTAACATAACTACAGGAGAAAAGTTAGGAGAGGTAAAATGCGAGGAATCTTGTGGAGGGGAAAAGATCTTAAATGGGCAAGTGAAAAGCATGAGGCAAAATAAATACTTCAGTAAGTTTAAATAAGACTGATGTGGAGCCAATTTGGGCAGGTCACCTGAAAAGTGATTAAATGTCAACAGGGAGAACTAATAAAGAAAGAAGATGCCTAGTGGAAAGAAATAAAAGGGAACAGACAAGTGCGAAAGAGAGAATTACCTGTAGTCCAGTGTCGAAGGGACAGATGTATAACAACAATAAAAGGGAAAAACATTCACAGTGTAATAATGTAGGCACCACAGGCATTCCTAAAGAAACAGAAGAAGACAGCCGTGACTCCCAGAGGACTGGGAATAAAAAGACATGAGAGAGAAAGATAAGAGGATGTGCTGAAAGAATAAGAACGGGAAGAGGGATGATATGCAAAAATGAGAGGGATACCAGAGGAAGAATACTGAGACAGAGAGAGAGAGATTCAAAGAAGCACAAAGATGGAAGGAAACAGAGTGTAATAGAAGAATGGACAGAGAGGGCAGCTAGATAAGAAAAACCAGGATAAAAATGAACCTTAGAGATGCATTAAAAGTATAATAGTGGAAAGGAGGAAGAAAGAATAAAACTGGAGAGAGAGAGATGGAAAAATAGGGAAGTGCAAAAGAGAGAAATAAACAAGGCTGAGATATGTAAAGAACAGAGAAGGGGAGGGGATGAAGTAAGAACAAAAACTAAAAAAAATATTCAGAATTAGCTGTGGAAAGAGGAAGGGACATGTGATGGTGGGACAAGTAAAGGAAAGAAGAAAAAGACATAGATCGCAGGCTAACAAATGCTGTATCTAAGAAAAGATAAAAAGGGGATAAAGTCAGTGGTATGGATAGTGGCAGGAAGGAGGAGGGAGGGAAGTAAAAAGGGAACAAAACATAAGCAGAGGAAACAGATGACCCTAACGGAAGTTGTGCACTGCTATGGTAGTATCAGCTGAGCCAACCAGAGAATTAAAAACTCTGAAGAAAGGAGTGCAAAATTTAAATGTTACATAAAATCTATTTATATTTAAATATTAAAAGGGCATGGAAACAGAATTTAACATGAGTAACATAGGAGGGATCGACACTTGGTGGTCTATTCTTCACCAGCCTTTGTCCGCCCAAATCAAGGTAACTCAAGCATGCAAAAATGACCTCCTTTGCTGGATTTACTGTGATCAAATAATGCACACTCACCCCTTCATTCTCCCTCACCTCAAGGCCATAGTTACCATGGACACTTCCCAAATCAGGTGGAGGACATTTCTTGGTAAAGACAGTCCAAGGCACATGGTCCCCCAAAGAGGCCAATCCAGATATCAATGTCCTAGAAATGAAAGCTGTCTTCCTAGTGTTGCAGGCCTTCCAAAACACACTCCCCTCCAGGATCATTGCAGTTCAGACAGAATGTCAGAGGTCTGGTACATCAACAAACAAGGGGGAACTAAATCTTATCCCCAGTGTCGAGAAGCTTTGAGTGTGTGGCAATGGGCGATCTCATCCATCTGATTTTGGATAGCAATTCACATTCCAGGGAAATCCAGCGTGACAGCAGACAAGTTAAGCAGGTCCATTTTAATGTCTCATGAATGGTCACTCAACATGAAAGTTGCAGAAGAGATATTGGGTCGATGGGGCCAAACTTGCTGCACCCTCTTTGCATCTCCCTTCAACACAAAGTACAGCAGGTTCTTTTTCCTGACCCCCCCCCCCCCACCCAGGGGATCAGCAAGAGATGCTCCTCTCCATAACTGCCCCCCATCTCCTCTACATTTCTTCCCCAGTACCTCTAATCCGAAAATGTCTTCAGAAAGTGTATCAATTGAAGAGCATAGTCATCCTCATTGCTTCTTATTGGACTTGTCAGATTTGGTTCCCCTTTCTTTGGCCTCATCTGCTTCGCCCACCATGAATTCTGGATTCAGTTCCAGACCTCCTGTCTCACCCAACAGGTACAATACACCTGGACATTTTAGGCCTAAAGTTGACTGCATGGTTTCTCCACTTCCACTGACTGCTAGACAGCCCAGGCTCTACTCTCATGTTTGCCATACTTTCTTACTGTGTCTATATTATAACCGTGAACGATTAAAAAAAGGAATGCTCTTTAATCAACCCCTTAAAATAGAAAGCACTAAATCCTGAACACATGGAAAAAAATCGCTGCTCTGCCAAAAAAAAAAATCCAAACACAAAATAAAGTGGGGGAATGTGCCCCTCACACCCCTCAACTTAAATATACCAACTCTGAGATCGCACCACAGTGGAGGAAATGGCAAAGTCCCGAAAACAGCCCAGTGATTTTTTTCCCTGGGAAAAAAAAAATTGCTGTTCTGTATGTTCAGGTATTAGTGCTTTCGATTTTAAGGGGTCGATTAAAGAGCGTTTGATCTTTTAATCATTCGAGGTTATAATATAGACCCCTTTTATCTTCCCACAAAGCTTCCACTAGAAAAATTTACAGAAGTAAATGGAAAAGACTTTTTGGGGTGCAGAAAAATGGCATTGATCCCTTGTCAGCACCAGTACCTAAAGTTCTTGAGTTTTTAGCTACAATTTTAAATGAAGGCGTTAGTTCTTCAGCTATTAAAATGCAACTACATGGCATTTCTAATTTTCACATTTGAGTAAATAATTCATCTTTAGCTTCTTCCAAACCTTGTAAGACCCTTATTCTTCTTAGACACCCTCCCTTTTAAAGATCCCACTCCCCCATGGGACTTGAATTTGGTGTTACAATCTTTGACTCACTCTCCTTTGAACTCAGTCATGTGTGAACTAAAATTTTTAACCTGGAAGAGTATCTTTTTAGTGGCCATTACCTCTGCTAGAAGAAGCTCAGAACTTCAAGCCTTATCCTCTAAGCCCCCTTATTTGATTTTTCATAAGGATAGGGTTTCCTTATGAACCAATCCATCCTTCCTTAGGTGGTGTCAGAATCCAATATCATTCAAACTTATCAACCTTCCAGTTTTTTCTCAGAATTTCTCAAACAAAGGAGAGTATATGTTGCACCTGTTGGATGTTCACAGACAGTTACACTTTTATCTACACAAGACAAACATATTCAGGAAATTAGATCAATTATGTGTCTCCTTTTCGGTTTCAAAATTGGGCAAACAAGTCAATAAAGTGACTTTAGCCAAATGATTAACTGATTGTATTTCCACTGTTTACAAAAAACTGGGTTTGTCTTTGCCAAAATCTCTAAAAGCTCAGTCAACGAGGTCTATGGCAATGTCTTCTGTTTATTTTTATCCAGATCTTCTTTGGATGATATTTGCGCAGCTGCAGCTTGGGCTAATCCTCATAACTTTATTGCTCATTACAAACTGGATCTATCGTTCCTTAGAGTCCTCCTGGGATTTAGGGAGCAGAGGACTCTGTCCCATTTGTTGAGAAATGAATGAAAATAACAACATCAGATATAAAAGCTATGTACTCACCATAAGTTTCCATCTATGTTGTCCATTTTCATTCTTCCTCAACTTCCCTCCTTCTAACCCATAGAGTTTCACTTCTGGAAGGATTAGAAGATGCTAAAGGAACCAATGTTCCCTTATTTGAGCTCCAGATACTGTCATCTCAACTATTTTTATGTATTACATTATATAGTTTTAAAGGTCAGCAAACAGTATCTGAGGTATAGTAGGGGACTAGTGCATTATGGTTAAGGAGACACTTGAGACTTTGTGTTTCACAAGCTGGAAAAACGTGACTGAGTCACATCCAAGGGTCAGATATGAACCCATTTGTTGAGGAAGAATTAAAATGGACAACACAGATGCAACACTATGGTGAGTACATAACTTTTATTTTCTGTTGAAAAATAACAGAATAGAAGATAGAAAAAGGAGATATGCTGCAATTAAAGGTGTGGTAGAAGGGACAGTGCTCACTGTGATGGAATTACACATAGCCCTAAAGTAACAATTATCTTATTAGTGAAACCCCTAAAACTCAGTTCAACCAAATGTGAAAGTAAACATACCAAACAAGTAAAATTAACAAATTAAATATAATAGACTAAAGTACTTTCCAACACATGATATAGGACGATTTGGTGAATCTAAACTAATAATTATATCATAAAACCCTGAGATAAAGCAATTTGGTGCATATAAACTGAAGAATATATTATAAAATCCTTTCAAAGGCTGTAAGTAACTTGTGTGTGTATTAGTCCCCTCCCCCGTCACCCATGTAAGTGAGGTTACTTAGCCCTCTGCCACAGGTGCCATTTTTCAAACACCCTGGTACTCCTGACCCAGTACGCTGCTTCATTACATTGGTATATACCTTATCTTATACCAGAAGAAACTAAATTGTGCTACTTTTACTTTAAAAAAAAAGAAAAGGTATTAATATCTGGAAAGCTTCACAGGCTGCTGTTTTTTGTTATCAGCGGATACGAAGCATATGCTGATCATGCCGTGTTGTGTGTACCTGAATATATAACAGAATCAGCTGATATTGTACCAAGTGCTACTTATGGGATTTCTAAAGAGCTTAAAACTGAAATCGCTAGCTTAAAACACCGAGACTGTGTTAGTGGATCAGTCACTGAGTAAACGGTGCTTTTCTTGACTATACAAATGCTGAATTTAACTCTAAATGCTTTTAATTGATTGGCGCTAACTCCAAGTGCTGCTTGTGTGATTACTAGAGTTTAAAACTGAAGTCGCTAACTTAAAACACTGAGACTGCATTATTGGTTCAGTTGCCGAGTAAACTGCTTTTCCTGACTGTAAAAATTGCTGTATTAAATCTAGATGCATTTAATTGATTGGCGTTAACTCTAAATCACCGTGACTATATCACTGGGACAGTCACTGACTGAACTGAGCTAGTTTGAATGTACTTTAACAAGAAACTGCCATACAAACCATAAATGCTAAAGAATATGATTGTGAGAGGGAATTGATAGCCCTACAGATATACGGCATTACTATTTGAATAGTCGTTGGGTTTATTAACTCACTTTGAAACTTTTAAGTAGAATATAAGGCTCTGGACCTTGGGATAACCTATAAATGCTACTATAATCTATATATTGGCAAAACTTGTTGTTACTTCCTTACAGTTTATTAATAGACTAACTTACTATTTTCTGACTAGGTCCTATCCCCCACCAAACTACCCACAACCTGAAAAGGCTTGCAACATAGGAAGGATCTCCCTGCTGAAACAGAAATATGGAGAGATATACTGTCCTGCCCCTCAGCAACCTACTTCTATGAGGTTATTATTGTTAAACAGTGTACTGTTTTATTTAAAGCCCTGGGTCTACAGCACTGGAGGTGTCCCTAACATCTTGTTAGTGAAACCCCTAAAATTCAGTTCAACCAAATGTGAAAGTAAACATACCAAACAAGTAAAATTAACAAAGTAAATATACTAGACTAAAGTACTTACCAGCACAGGATATAGGACAATTTGGTGAATCTAAACTAAAAATTATATCATAAAACCCTAAGATAAAGCAATTTGGTGCATATAAACTGAAGAATATATTATAAAATCCTTTCAAAGGCTGTAAGTAACTTGTGTCTGTATTTCCCTCAATAAGCACATAATCCAGTGGTTCCAGTCCTACCTGACTGGTAGACAACAGGCTGTATTATGGCAGGGCAAAATGTCCAGCCAGCTACCTCTCACACTTGGTGTCCCTCAAGGCTCCATACTAGGTCCACTACTCTTCTCTATTTTCATCAATAACCTTCACACTGCTATCCCTAAAGTTACCTGCATTCAATATGCAGATGATTCCACTCTGATCTGCTCAGCCACCTCCCCATCCGACCTGCAATTCTTAACCCAAAACACATTTAACACTATTGAAAACTGGCTCTCCAACCAAGGCCTACTGCTGAACCCCAATAAAACTAAACTTCTCTTCATCCCCACTAGTAGATCTGCCCCATTTTCATTGTCTGTCACATCTAACAATGGTACCATTATCTCCCCAGATACCCATACTAAGCTTCTAGGGATTGTAATAGATAATCTTAAATTTGACCTATAGGTCAACAAAACCATACAGACCATCAGTAAGAAGCTTGGATCTCTGTATAGAAACAAGTAATTTTTAACCCCACTGGCTAGAACTGCAATCGCCCGGTCACACCTACTCTCTACTCTTATATATGCCTCTCCTGTACTCACAAACCTTAACAAATCTGAACTGAGTAAGCTCTGCCATAGCTACAACCATATTGCCAGATTCAGCACTGGCTCCACCTATAGAACCCATCACTACCAGAACCTGAAACAACTAGAGTGGCTAGAACTGCCCAGCTTAATTCAGTCCAATCAACTGTTAACAGCACACAAAATTCTATACCACCTTGAGGTTACCCCCTCACTTATAAATATTATAAAGCCATACAGCAATTTGAGGTCCCTACAATCAGCCAACAAACTACTGCTCCTAACCTACAAAGCTAATAACTCAGCTGGTGCATCCCTGTTTGCCAACTTTGTTGGCAAAACCTGGAATTCATTGCCAGACTATATAACCTTTCAATCCTCCATAAGTTTCTTCAAAAAAAAAAAAAAGCCTCAAAGAGTATTTCAAAGTGAACTGGCTTTGTCCATGTACCAATCCTGATTAAGTTATAAAATGAAATTGTATCTGTATAATATCTTAACATTTAATTATTTAACTACGTTCTGTTCCAATCTGATGACTTTTTTGCTTTTAATGTGTCAGACCATGAAACTTGTGAGTCCCTGTTGGGAACATTACTAAATCATTGTACATAACTCCTTGTCTTATATTTTCTATGTCTCTAACTTGTTGTGTAATCTATTGTCTATTGAAGCTTTTCTCCCAGGGCCTCCACTGAAAATGGACATGCATCCAGTCGGACTATCCCGGTAAACAAATGTAAAATAAATAATCAATGAGTGAGGAATATTTTGAGAGCGTTGACAAGATTTCAAGAAGGGATAGTGGTCTGTATCGCGGACTGGAATATAATGGTCAAAAGAGAAGTGGCAGAAGAGTGTGCAAGAAGAAGACTGAATAACGAGGGCAAATTCATGAAACAGTACATCCAGTCGATAGAGTGGAAGGTTGCAAGAGATATTTGTCTGGGCAAAGTCTGGGGAGAGGAATATACATACTACCTGGGACAATACAGAACCTGGTCTAGGAGAGACAGATGTTGAAAAAGCGGAGCACAAATGTTTGGTAAGGGAGTTCAACCCAGAAGTTCTTATGATATTAGATCATGCAATGATAGAGGTACAGAATGGGGTTGAGAATGAGGCAAACAGAAAGAGACACTGTAGACTCCAAGCCTACCTGTTTGAGAAGGAAATAGAAAAAGAAAGGCTATCAAGAATCCTATGGGAGGTACACAGGAGATGAGGGAGATATGGGGAAAAAAGAAAGTGCTGATAAGAAGAGAGATGGAGAGGCAATTGAAGGAAATGGACACCAACAGAAGGAAGATAAGTTCTCATCTTAGGGAAATTCAAAGAGAAAGGAGAGATTATAATCAGAGGAGAAAAGGCATAGCGCAGAAAATACAGAAATGGGAGGTGACAGGATCTTTCACAAAATAATTTCAGTGAAGACATTATTTTTGTGTAAATCACAAAGCAACTAAAGCACTGGCAGTTGGGCTAAGACAACAGGAGGCAGAAAGAGGGGTTTCTGAACTTAAGGTGGGGGAAGGGTGGGAAGATAGGGAGGAAACTAGGAGAAGTACTGGAGTGCTTTAGTCAGTTCTGTCATTGGCTATATCGGAAAGAGAAGGATGAGGGAATACAAGGAGGAGATGAGAGGGGGAATGGCTGGAACTTAAAACACTGGCATAGGTGGATGAGGGCGGACTACAGGAGCGGATTTCCAGAGAGGAAGTGATGGTACTAATCAATGAAATGGAAACCCCTGCGGAGTGATGGGATACCTGTAGAGATCTGGAAGTTGGAAAGAGAAGATGGTGGATACATGGATGTCTTTATTTAATACAGTCATAAGACAGGTAGAGGTGCCAAGTGCATGGAGGGAAGCAGTTATAACTGTGATGCACAGAAGGGGAGGGACCCCAATCAACAGCAAATTATAGACCAACATCAATAGTAAAACATGATTAGAAATGCTTTATGCTAATCCAAGTAGAGATAAGGTGGGGAGAATTTCTCCAAAGGTACAACACAGAGACCAAACAGGGTCTTACTAGGACAATGCTACTAATGCAAGATGCACAAGCTAGGGGAAAAAGTGACCAAGCCCTAATACCACTAGGGGAAGTGAAGGCCCTTGATAAAGTGGAGTGGAAAATATTTGAGATGACTAGGAGAATGGGAGTTGCAGAAGTCTGAATCACAATGATATAACCAGTATAAAAATGGGGCAACAGCAAGGCTAAAGATAAGGACATGGCTGTATGAACAGAACAGACAGAAAGAAAGATGAGGCAAGGGTGTCCCCTGTTGGCACTCCTATTTGTAATATATAGAGTGGTATTAGCAAAGCAATATGAAAGATATGAAAAGGTGTCGATGGGCTGATGTAGAAAAGAAAACACTATATGCAGATAATGTACTAACTTCAATGGAATACTGAAGATTTGAGGAAACTCTGGACAATACTGAGAGAGAAAATTTGGACAGAAGGCAGGATACAAAATCAATCGGTGGGGGGGACAAATGCAATAAGGATGGTTTAAAAACATAGTGGAGGAGAGTCTATGAAAAGGTATGTGGGAGACTAGATAACCTGTCTAGGAATAAAGGGGGAGGGATGGTAGAAGAGTTATTAAAAATTTACAACAAAGTGCACTTAAAAGTTAAACGGCAAACAGTGAGAGAGAAAAATGTAAAACTAGAATTAGACCAAAACATGCAGATATTACAAATTTGTGAGACACTGCAATTTACATACCCAGGACAAATATTTTGGAGACTTCTTGAGGTGGATTGTTGAAGACAGTAAAAGAGCTGAGCAGGGAATGTATATGGGTAGGAAAGAGGAAATCCAAGGGTGGCATGGGAATTGGTCACATAGGCAAAAAACAGAGGAGGTCTGGGATCTCCAAATTTGAAGGAGAGACTGCAAACTGTCAATTGGTAAATATCAGAGTAGAAAGCAGACTGGAAAGAGATAAAAGTGCAAGGAGAAGAGATTCTGCAAGAAGTCAGGAATATTATAGATGTGCTGATAGTTCCCAAACTCAAATCTAAAACTGCAGTGCAAGGGACAGGACAGAGAAAGATGGAAACAAATGATTCTGGGAATAGGAGGGAGGAGGGATTATAAAGAACATGAAACTGTAACATGGAGGGGGGCGAAGAAACCAGGAGAAGGTAAGATGCTGCACCCAGCTAATATCAGGGGGAAGGTTCAAAACATGGGAGGATATAAACGAGGTATGCCAACAAGAGAACAACTTAAAATGTGAGTTCCAGAGACATAAAAACAAATGGATTAAAGTGAAGAAAGATAGGAGATAAGACAAATGTCCTGGAAATAGTTCAGGAAATTGAAAATAGAAGAGAAGGTCAGAGTCAAAAGGGAATGGATGGCTGAGAACAGGAATAAAAAAGGCTGGTAGAAAAATGAAAAGGATGGGACAGTCAGGTAGGAGGTGAAATTGATCAGGCAGCCTGGGAAAACATTATATAACTGTTGAGGTATATAACTAAATCTACGAAAATAAGAATCTCTGCATGCAATCGACTGCAAAAATATTTTATAACCCAGAAAGGCTTGTTAAGATATTCCTGGGAGTGGACAGTACAGGTTGGAGGTTCAGGGAAGGATGAGGCTTGTGGTTGCACATTTTCTGAGGATCTAAGGCATTGGAAAGACTTAAAATAGAGATGCAGTTGTTAATAGAAGAAAAAATATCCAATGTATGTATAAGTTCTTATTAAGATATGAAAATAGAATAATAGTGGAAATAACAGGTTTGCTTATGACAGTTCATAAAAAGGAATTACAAAATATGAAGTAAACAAGAAGAATCCACAAAAGAAGAGGCCAGACAGATGGTTGAATAAATATTACTAGAGAAAAGAAGAGGGAGATACTGCACTTTAAAAGAAAATGGAACAAGTGCTTAGAGGTGGATAGGAGGGGAGAACGAGCCTGTGAAAATTCAAGATGAATTTAGGTAGGAAGTTCCCAAGGATAGCAAAACATAATGAAGATAGTTGAAACCGGGATAATAAAACACAAGTAATGTTGCACTCAGGAAGGAAGACCAGGAGGATGTATACAGTTATGTAAACATTTTTTTTAAAGTCCGATAGCTGAAGGAAGGCATCTAGGTTAGAATTAAAGGTTAAAAAATGGAGAAAATGGAAAAACAAGGATCATAAAGATGGGTGAAAAGTGTAGCGTAAATATGTTGTGTAAATGTGTGAAGCAAAACAATGTTATTAGACAACCGAGCAAACTGACTGCACTTGACTGATGTTATGAAGTTTAATGGGAAATAATAATGTCATTTATAAGTTCAAAAGTAACTTAACCACTCAGTGGTAGGTGAGAAGATAAATATTTTTTCCTGCTTGTGATAACTCAGCTGTTGTATCTAGGGTACATATATTACTAGAGTAACACATTACTTGAACGCACTCCCTAGTATTATGCTGTAAACAGATGTATACTTTAGATTTAGGGTGCTGCCTTCTGTTTTATCTTGTGTTTTTTTTGAGGAGGAGTAACTGTTCAAGCCGCTAGGGAAAAAAGTTAAGTGAACCATGAGGGAGAACTCAATAGTGGATGTAATTTTGTTTATTATAAGTTGGTTAATAAAAGATGTTATGTTGTCCTATCTCACCTCCATTATTTACTGGATGGGTTCGGAGACGATCCTCTGCTCTAACTTGGCCGAATACACTAGCTTGAAGTCACTAACTTGGCTTGTGGCAGAATAGGTATCCCATCATGCAGTGGTGCAATTCTCCAGATGTTGTTTGCTGCTTTACGAGTTCGGATGTTCTCTTCTTGGCCGTGGCTAATTTTGTCTTTTTGCTATTTTTTATATTTAGAATTTAGAATTACTTAGTTTTGTGAATGCTGTGCTTTTTTGTAGCTTAGATAGCTATTTTATCACTGTTGTGCGCTTCTTGGCTGTTGTTTTTTTCGCTATGTCTGTATTGTGTATCCAGTCGCCTTTTGCTGTAGTGGTGTGCTTAAATTGTTACTTAGATTGTGTGTGTAGTTAGTTTATTAGTTCATCCAGTTAGAGAGCTAACTGCCTGTTTCAGTTAGAGGGCTAGTAGTAGTGTGTTTCTGTGTCCTTTTCTGGTAGCTTACTAGGTCAGTTTAAATAAGAGGCCCTAGTGCTCGTTTTAGTTAGAGAGCAAAGCTATTTCCCTTCCCCTTTAGCTTCACTATATATGCTGTGTGTGTTAATTATAGTGTGTTAATAATTCTAGATGTGTTTTTCTGTGTGGCCTTTACTCAATTTATATAGTTGTTATAGGATTTTTTCATCCCTAACATGTCTAAGAAAACTAGGGAGAAAGAACATAAGCCTTCAGGCTTTAAGAAGTGCCAAAAGTGCTCCCAAAAAATATCCATTACTGATGGACATAGCATTTGTGTTCACTGTTTAGGAGCAATCCATCTTCAGGAAACTTGCACATTCTGCCACTCTTTTAGCACCCGTGTTTTGCAAGAGAGGAAAAATAAATTGATTGTCAAAGGACTCAACCGACCTTTGAGGAAGCTCTGCAGAGTGCGTCTTTATTTTTGACCAGTAATTCCTCCTCTTCTAAAAAGGGCAAACCAACTAAAAGGCCATCTCCTGTCTCTTCAGCTCAGTTTGAGCCTCCCGAAAAATTGACAAAAATTTCACAGGCATCTACCTCCTTGGCTCCACAGCCTTCAGAACCAATGGAGATTATTATTGATAAACCTACTTCTTCGGCTCCAAGATCTTTGGAACCAAAAGAAACTTTGACTCGGAGCCAGGCCATTGAAATTCCATTGGTCTCCCCTACTTTGAGATCTCCCATTCTGGAGAGATCTCATTCACCAACCCTATCCTCCAGGTCTTCTAGAAGCCTGTCTGATGATGACGTGGAGAGGGTGGAGCGCAGACTATTGAAGTTGCCAGCGCTGGCAAAATTGTTATTGGCTCCGACCCAACAGGTTTTGGAACTGTCTAAGACTATTACATCCACTGTTGTTCAGCCTCTGAGCCAAGCTGGATCTTTGGAGCCAGAGTGCCAAGTACCACTTGCTTTAGACCCTTCAGTTCCGGGACCCCTTCGGGAATTTCCAGAACTGATCTCTGCTCTGACACTCACTGTGCCATCCGGGGTGTCTAGGAGCTGAAGTTCTCCAGTCGGCCCCAGGGGGATGCTCGGACCTGAGCTTCTTCGGTTCCGAGTCTACCCCTTGGTTCTTCGGTTTGGTTTGGGTTTGGCTCCTTACATCAGCTTTGGAGCCGGTCTCCCTGGAGCTGGGTTTTCCTCTGTTTCCTCGGAACCAGGGGTGTCCTCGGAGCTGGGGGGGGGTTCTGCTTTCGAGTTGATGAGGTGTGTGCTGTCCCCTCCTACAGCTCTACCCAAGGATACTGGTATTCGTCCCCCCAAAGCACCGGCCACTGTTTCGGCACCATCCCATCCACCAGATAGCAGAGATTTAGAACCTCAGGGAACCCCCATTGGGTGAACTCCACTCTTCCGAAACCTCACCAGAATACCCTTCTGAGGAGCCCCCACAGAAGAGAACATGCAGGAGGAAGCATATAGACTCCCCTGACGAGTCCGTCACCTCAGACACTGACATCGAGGAGTTGGAAGGGTCCCCACAGTCGTCCTCTGAAGATATCTCCTTTGCAGATATCCTTGAGATCCTGAAACAGAGAGGCAGCTGGAACACCATCACCCCCTTCTGATGAGGAATCAGTGTACCTGAAGGCATTTGGATCTCAACCTTCAGCCTCCTGGGTGTCTCCACCTTTTGATGAGCTGATGGAGTTAGTCAGTCGAAAGGCATGGGAGTCGCATGACACTATGGAACCAGTCCATCTGAGGTCAAATAAGTTTTTGTCAGCCCTCACTGGAAAATAATTTCCTACCAAAGGTGTGCCTGTAGATGTTATGGTGGTGGCAGCAGCCACCAAGAAGGAACTTTTTGAGACATCCTCATCTGGCCATCCTCCGAACAAAGATTCTCAACCGATGGAGAGATATGGGAAGCATATCTTTTTGTCAGCAACTTTTACACTCAGATTGCTGAACTACCTTACACACTTTACAA
Source organism: Protopterus annectens (assembly GCF_019279795.1). Taxonomy (NCBI): domain Eukaryota; kingdom Metazoa; phylum Chordata; order Ceratodontiformes; family Protopteridae; genus Protopterus; species Protopterus annectens. The sequence continues at coordinate 422,519,864 of NC_056743.1, read as the reverse complement.
GGCTACAAAGAGATCTTCTGAAGGAGTTAGGAGATACTCCACAAGGTTCTTTGGCTGCAGGGGTGCCAGAGAGGGTCACCTCCCAGTTTATCCACCTTAAATTCCATAGTCAACTCCTCCATGAGACTGATATCATATGGAGCGGTTGGAGTAAGTAGGGTAGCTGGTTCAGGAGTTTCCCTGAGGAAACACTCCTGGATGCACTTGTGCAGTTTTGTGGAACCTTTAAAGTCTACCTTTACCAATGCCCCTTTTGATGGTTCCTCACTTTTTTGACCTAAAGTTAGAGACACTCACCAGATGTGAGCAGGAAGGGAAAACTCTCTTTGCCGTTGGAGTATGTTTTTACGTACCTTCAAGACCTTACCCTAAAGATCAGAAGAGTGGGAAAATGTGGTTGAAAAGATCCCAGGGTGCTTTCCAAGATGTGCAAGGTGAGTCCTTCCCCAGGGGCAGAGGGGGAGGCAGCAATAGTGCACATCCTAGAGGCAGACGGGGTCCGCAAAACCAGGGTGACCGTGATTCCTTTCGCGAACGTCCCTACCAGCGCTCCTGAAAGTAGGCCCGCGTGCTCTACTCTGGAGGCAGTCAGGGGGCATTTATCTTTGTACCTAGAAGTCTGGCAAAATATCACAAAAGACAAGTGGGTACAAAGCATAATATCCGCTGGCTATTCCATTCCCTTTTGCCATCCTCTCCCACATATCAGAACAATCCCAGATGTTCCACCCAGTCTGAGGGTGCAAGCAACTATAGAAATTCAAAAGCTGCTAGACAAAAGAGTCATCCAGAAAGTCCCCGCAGACCAAATAGTATTCGGAACTTACTCAAGATTTTTTTTTAGTGCCAAAGAGAACAGGGGGCTGGAGACCCATACTGGATCTCAGCAAACTGAACAAATCTGTCAAAAAGCCCAAGTTCTGAATGGTGACACTGCAGTCAATACTTCTCTTTTTCGAGAAAGACGATTGGATGTGCTCAATAGACATCCAAGATGCATACTACCACATAAAAATGGACAGAGCATCAAGGAGTCATTTACACTTCTGGCTGGGAGCCAGTCATCATCAGTTCTGAGCTCTGCCTTTTGGTCTCACTACAGCCCCCAGAGTGTTCACCAAGTGCATGGCAGTAGTAATGGCTCACTTGAGAGGTCTTGGACTCCAAGTGTTTCTGTATCTGGATGACTGGCTCCTAACTGCCACCACTAAGCATCTTCTTCAACAAGCCAGGGATGCGACACAGGAAATTTGTGCTCAGCTAGGCATAACAGTCAATTTGCAAAAATCTGCCTTGTTGCCCTGTCAACATATTACTTTATATGCGCAGACCTGGACACCATTTCTATGAAAGCACTCTTTCACCCGACAGAATTTCTGCCCTCATACAGCAAATAGTCCACCTTCTTCCCAAGGACAAGGTAAAGGCAAAGGTAGTTCTGAAATTTCTAGTAACCGTGGCTTCAACCATAACTCTAGTTCCTCTGGCCAGGATGCATACGAGAATCCTTCATTGGCTCCTGTTTTCTCAATGGTCACTACAAGAACGTCATATGTCCCATCTGATCAGAATAACAGACTCATGCAAGAGAGATCTATGGTGGTGGACTCAGTCCAATAATGTGACCATCGGAAGACCCTTTATACCACAACAACCTGTTGCTACAGTGACCACAGATGCTTCCCAGATAGGGTGTGGGGGGGCATTATCTGGGAAGAACAATTCAAGGCATATGGCAAGAACTTGAGGCTCATTTGCAAATCAATGTTCTAGAGATGAGAGCAGTGCCACTAGCGTTGCAAGCACTCCACGACTCTCTTCCACTAGGGACAATTGCAATCCAGTCAGACAATACGTCAGTGGTATGGTACATAAACAAGGAGGAACCAGATCATAACCACTTTTTCGAGAGGCTCTGAGAGTTTGGTGAGGGGCAATCTCTTCCCGACACTTTCTAGTAGCAATGCACATCCCGGGGAAATCCAGCGTGATAGTGGACAAGCTCAGCAAGGCAATATTAATGCCTCATGAGTGATCTCTAAACCAGAACATAGCAGTGGAGATTTTCTGGAAATGGGGCCAGCCTTGCTGCGATCTTTTTTGCCACTCCCTCCTATGAATACCAAATGCAGCAGCTACTTTGCCCTAATCACCAAGAGATGCACTTGTTCACAATTGGCCCTCGGGACTTCTTTATGCCTTTCCCCAGTTTCCCCTCATACCCAAAGTCATCCAAAAAGCAAAATCTTTGGGAAGCAGGCTGATTCTCATTGCCCCATATCGACCTCATCAGATTTGGTTCCCCTTCCTTTGGCCTCATCTGCAGGAGAAGCTGTGGGTTCAGGACCCAGTTCCAGACCTTCTGACCCGTATGTCAGGAACACTTTATCCTTCTCTCCACACCCTCAATTTGACAGCATGGCTGCTCCACTTCCAAACTTAGTCAGGCTTCAAGACTTCATACCAGCAGTCAAACACATCTTGATATCCTCTCATAAAGATTTTATGAGAGAATGATATACTAGTAAGGAAGAGGTTCTCCTACTGGGCACACACCAGAGACATTGACCCCTTTTCTGCTCCAATTCACTCAATTTTAGAATTTCTTACAGAACTCTTCCAGCAAGGCTCGGCTGCAGCTACAATTAGAGTCCAACTGGTGGCAATCTCAAATTTCCACATTGGTGAATATACTCTTAACGTAATGTCACACAGATTGTGTAAAGCATTTTTAAAAGGCACTTCTTTATTGAAACCTCCTTTAAAAGAATCACTCTCTCTTTGGGATTTAAATTTTGTCCTGTCTCATCTAACATGACCGCCATTTGAGCCCTCATCTTGTGATCTCAAATTTCTTTCTTGGAAGAATATCCTTCTAGTAGCTGTAACATCTGCAAGAAGAGTCTTAGCGCTGCAAGCACTATCAATCAGACCACCATATTTGATTTTCCATAAGGATAGCATATCGCTATGAAGTAATCCGTGCTTTGTACCTAAGGTTTGTTCTCAATCCAATCTAAATCAATCTATTGCGCTTCCAGTGTTTTTTCCCAATCATAGCAACAAGGCAGAGTATAAACTCCAACTGGATGTGCATAGACAGCTCAGATTCTATCTGTATAGAACTAAAGATTTCAGGAAATCAGACCAATTGTTCATCTCTTTCTATGAAGCATAAAAGGGCATGCCAGTTTCTAAAGTCACACTTTCAAATTGGCTTTCAAATTGTATCACTTTTATATACACCTCCAGTAATAGAAGTTTGCCATTCAGAATTAGAGGTCACTCAACCAGAGCATTAGCAACATCCTCTGCTTTCCAGACCAGAATGTCAATGGACAGTATTTGTGCTGCTGCTACGTGGGCAAATCCTCATATGTTTATTACTCATTACAAAGTTGATTTGGCCTCCAGGAACAGGGCTTCCTTTGGTTCCACTGTGCTCAAAGGTGTACTTCCGTGAGCCACCAAGGGAAAAGGTGCTAGGGACACTGTCCCATCCAGTAAGAATGAAGGTGAGATAGGACAACATAACATAAAGAAGTTAGGTACTCACCATAACGTTCCATGTTTGTTGTCCATCTTGGCCTTCATTCTTACGACCCTCCCACCTTCTCCCATCCAAGGACTCCTAGAGGACATGGTGGAGAGCTGTTTCCTCTTAAAAATTAGCTCCTTTGACTCTGTTTTTTTCTTGACCTGATGTCATATGATTATTGTAGTCTTTGTTATAGTTAGCAACAAACGAGATCTGGGGGAATTGCACCACTGCATGATGGGATACCTACTCTGCCATGAGCCAAGTTAGAGACTTCGAGCTAGTGTATTCGGCCAAGTCAAAGCCGAGGATCGCTTCCGAACCCATCCAGTAAGAATGAAGGGGGAGATGGACAACAAACATCGAATGTTATGGGTGAGTACATAAAGTACAGTTGTGTACACATCATAAATGTAGATGTTCAAGTGTATTCACTGTTGCAGTCATCACATTTGGGTTATCTGCTTGCAGTAGTTCTCAGTCGGCCTGATTATCAAAGTCTTGGGTCCTGCATCAGTTGCTGTCTCATCTTCCATGATGTCAGGTAGTCAGGGGTATAAAGCATGTAGCCAGTGCCATTACATCAGTTTTTCTTGCCACAGATGTCAGGTGCCCCCATAATGAGAAGCAATTATATACAAGGTTACACCTCCAACAAAAAAGCAAATACACCAAAAAGCTTTGAGCATAGTAAACAAGAATAGAGGTATAGTCAATAGAAGTCAGGGGGCTGGAGGGGGGGTAACCAGGACTGCAACAGTGAATACACTCAGACATCTACATTTATGTTAAGTGTACACAACTGTACTATGTTCTTCATGTTTCACTGTTGCGGTCATCACATTTGGGTAGATCCCAAAAGCTAAGGATGGGAGGAGGTAATTAGATAGCATTAGGACTACCTATAAGACCCTGCAAGACTGCAGTGGCAAAGCCAGCTCTGAATTTAGAAAAAATTGGCAAGTGGTAATACTTGGTGAAGGTATGTACAGAACTCCAGGTAGCAGCTTCCAGGATGTCCCTGGTAGGGACACCTCTGAGAAAGGCTGTAGAGGTAGATGTAGTCCTGGTTGAATGTGGTCTTATCCCTTGTGGGGTAGGTTTTCCATCGTGCTTATATCAGAAATGAATGCAATGGCCTATCCGCTTAGAAATGGTTTGCTTTGAAATAGCATTCCCCTCTGCCCCTGCAGCAAATGCAAGCATCAGCTGTTCAGATTTCCTGAGAGGTTTAGTCCTGTCCAAATAAAATCTAAGTTGTCTATGCATGTCCAAGGAGTGCAGTATTCGTTTCCCTTTGCTCTGTGGATTAGAAAAGAAGTTTGGCAGATGAATGGACTGATTAAGGGCCACACTGGATACCACCTTGGGCATGAAGGAGGGATTGGTCATGAGGGACACCCTGTCCGCATGAAAGATGATGAAAGGCTCCACAGCCATGAGGGCCTGTAATTCAGACACCCTTCTTGCTGAAGTGATGGCTAGAAGGAAGGCTGTTTTCCAATAAAGGAATTTCAACTCTGCATTTGCAGCTGGCTTGAAGGGAGGTAGAGTGAGCTTTTCCAATACAAAGTTAAGGTCCCACGCTGGAGTAGGGGCTCTCCTGTGTGGTCTTAAGTTTTCGGTCCCGCTGAGGAATTGCTTCAGCAGTGGATGAGAGAAGAGGGGTGGTTCTGTATTGTAATGATCTAAAATGGCTGAGGCATGAATTTTGATGGGGGAAAAGGAAAGGCCTTTGTGAAGCATCTCGGTTAAGTATTGAAGAATATGAGGTAAATTGGGTGCTGCTGTGCCCATCCCCTGAGTTTGGCTCCAGGAACAGAATCTTTTCCATTATTCAGCATAGGATTTTCTAGTACTAGGCCTCCTTGCCTCCAGAATGACATCCATCACTTGCTTACAGAGGGATGGTAATGGAGAGATCAGGTAATTAGCGAGGCTGCCAGGTTCAGGGTTTAAAGCTGTGGGTGCAGAATCTGGCCCTCCTGCTGGGACAGCAGGACAGGGGTCTGAGGCAGGTGCCAGCAGTGGCACACTGCGCAAGAGGGGGTACCATTGTTGGCGTGGCCAGTCTGGTTCAATCAGTATTGTCCTTGGTTTGTCCTGTTTGAACTTCAGTAGTACCTTGGAGAGGAGAGGGAGAGGGGGAAAGGCATAAATTGATAGGTTTTTCCAGGTGAAGGACGGGGCATCCACTTTCCAAGCTTGCTTGTGGGGAGTCCTTGTGCAGAATTTGTCCAATTGATAATTTTGGGGGGAGGCAAACAGGTCTATCTCTGGCTCTCCCATTTGTTTCTCAATATGTTGAATATCTTTCTACAAAAGGCTGCCAAAGTTATCGCTTATCCTATATCTATTCTCATAAATAGGACCATCAAAGAAGCAATCATCCCTGATATCTGGAAAGCATCTCATATCATCCCACTTCATAAAGGTGGAAATTCCAATGACTATTCAAATTATAGACCAATTGCTCTCCTCTCACCCTTGGCAAAAATTCTAGAAAAATGTATTCATCATCAACTTGTACAATATCTGTCTCTCCACAATATTATAGCAGACTGTCAACATGGTTTTAGGCCATATCACAGTACTACTACTGCCTTGCTCTCCTTTGTAGACACCATTAATCAGAACCGTAATAACAACTTACTCTCTTCTGCCCTCTTCATTGACCTCTCTAAAGCATTTGATATGGTGAACCACACTTTATTACTTAAGACTCTTGAATCACTCTCTTTCGATTCCTCAGCCATTACATGGTTCAATTCCTATCTCACAAATAGAAAACAGGCAGTTCTATGGGATAACCATATTTCCTCTTACCTGCCTGTTTCCATTGGAGTTCCTCAAGGCTCCATCCTTGGCCCACTTCTTTTTTCCCTCTTCATTAATGATCTGCAAACAACAATCCCTCAAGCTACATGTATTCAATATGCTGATGATTCTACACTCATCTGCTCAGCATCTTCTACTTCAGAACTAATCTCACGTACCCAAAATGTCTTTAATACTGTAGAAACATGGCTCTCTAGTCGTCTCCTCCTACTAAATGCCAAAAAAACTAAACTTCTTCTCTTTACCCCCACTTCCAGGTCCTCACCCTTAAACTTTAATATCTCCTCTAACAGTGCTACTGTCATCTCACCTGACACTACAACTAAACTGTTAGGTATTACCATTGATAATAATCTCTCTTTTGACCAACACATTAACAATTCCATAAAACTAGTCAACAGAAAAATAGGAACCTTGTATCGAATTAGACCATTTCTTACACCAGCTACTAGAACTCAGATCGCTCGTTCCCATCTTATGTCTACTCTTCTTTATGCCTCACCCATCTTTACAAACCTCAAGAAAAGCAACCTTAACAAATTAGCCAGCTGCTACAATAGTATTGCTTAAACGCTACTGGTAACCCCTATAGAACCCATCATTGTCTTAACTTGAAACAACTAGGCTGGTTTGAAATTCAAAACTATCTTACTATCCATCAACTCATTCTGGCCCATAAAATACTGTACCAACCAAATAACACTCCTGTACTCTCACAACTCTTAATCCCTTATAGCAATCTTAACTCTCTCCGCTCTTCAAGTAAACTATTGACTACTTCTATAAAATCTAATAATACTGCTGGTAACTCCCTCTTCACCAATTCTGTTGGTACTAAATGGAATTTGTTACCTACTAGCATAACAATGATTTCTTCACTGCCTCTTTTCAAACTAAACATTAAACGACACCTCCAAAACCACTGGCTTTGTTCCTGTAGTAAACCTGATTAACCTTGTAGTAAACCTGATTACCCTTCTTCTACTACTTCTTATCTCAAACCATCTCTCTTACTCTTCTATTACTCTTTTCTCCTCTTATCTTTTCTCTTCTCCCTTTTCATCCCCACCCTTGCTTCTTTCCCTGCTAACTTTCTTAACCTACTCTCTCCACCTCTTGCCCTTTTCTCCCTACCCCCTCCTTTTGTTCCACTTTCTTTACTTATTATCTTGGCATCTTGATCTCTAAGTATGTTTAATTTCCTGTTTGATGTTGTATGGAATTTCTCTGTGTGTGGTACTAAATAATTAATTTTAGACTAACTTATTTGAAGATTTTTGGGATTTTTGCGGTTTTTACTAACCTTTTCCTAAATGGCTTATCATCTATGTTTGATTTTTATGTATGTATACATTTTTTACTTCTGTGGAGCTTTTCTCCTCGGGCCTCTACTGAAAATGGAAATATGTCCAGCTAGACTAGCCCGGTCAACAAATGTAAAATAAAATAAATAAATAAATAAATAAATAAAATCTTTGGTTCCAGTTTCCACTCACTTGGGTCCATGAGATTTCTGCTTACATCATCTGCCAGTGTATTTAGCTTTCCTGGCAGGAATTGAGCGTGTAGGTGCACTTGGTAGCTCAAGGTTGTGTTCCACAAAGCCATGGCTAGTCTGCAGAGAGGGCATGAGTGGGTTCCCCCCTGCTTATGTACCACATAAGAGTGGTGTTGTCCGTCTTTACCAATAATTGTTCTGGAAGAATATGGTCCTTGAAGGCTGTCAGAGCATTCTGTACAGCTGACATTTCTTTTTGATTGATATGCAGGTGCATTTGACTTGGGTTCCATTTGCCCTGAATGCAATGCCCCGCCAAGTGAGCCCCCCATGCATAGTCTGATGCATCTGTTGTTAGGGTTTGTGTGGCAGGGGGTAGAGTGAATGGCAGTCCCTTGTTTTTCTGGCAGGCCACTGCCCACCAAAGGAACTCTATCTGTAGACAAGGTATGATAGGAATCATTGATTCTTGATCCTGAGAGTGTTGGCACCATAGGCTTTTTAAATACCATTGTAGTTTCCTCATATGCAGTCTTGCATATGGAATTAGTAATATGCAAGAGGCCATGAACCCCAGGGCTTGCAGTATTTTCCTTGCAGATAGCTGGGTCTTTGTGGCCAGTAGTTTGAAGTAGGCTGTCAAATAAACTTGTTTCTCTGGCGTGAGGTACGCCATCTGGGAAGTTATATTCAAGCTTGCTCCCAGGAATACAATTTGTTGACAGGGTACAAGATGTGATTTCTTTTTGTTTATGGTGTACCCCAGAGAAGTTAGCAACTTCTTTACAAATGCCAGATGGGTTAATAGTATGTCCTGACTTTCTGCCTGAATTAGACAATCGTCCAGGTATGGGTATATTTGAATATTTCTTTGCCTGCAAAATGCAATGACTGGAGCTAGGCACTTTGTGAATACCCTGGGTGCAGTAGATAAGCCAAAGGGCAGTGCAGATAACTGATAGTGCATGTAGCCTGCTCTGAAGCGTAGGTATCCTCTGCAAGATTCCCTTATTGGGATGTGCAGGTAGGCTTCCTTTAAATCCAGTGTTGCCAACCAGGCATCTTTGCCTAGCATGGGAAGCAGCTGATGAAGAGTTAGCATCTTGAATTTTGGGATTACCAAAAATGTGTTTAGGATAGACAGGTCCAGGATCGGATGCCAGGAATTGTCTTTTCTGGGTACCAGGAAAAGTCTTGAGTATAAACCTTGCCCCCATTCTTCTTCTAGGACAGGTTGAATAGCCCTGACGCTTAAAAGAAAGAGAACTTCTGCTTTGTTGCCAAACAGGCGGTCTTGGTTTAAGGGAGCATCCAGTAATTTAGCTTTAACATGATCTGGCAAAGATTGCTCCTTAAGCCAAGCATGCCTTCTAAGTACAGACCCAGTGGCAGCAGCCCTGCAAGATGCCTCTAATGGATCAAAACCACATTGCAAAGTATGTTTTCCAACTTGTTCAGCAGAATGCATTAAATCCTGTAACTCTTTATTTTCAGCACAGTCAGGAATCAACATAATTTTCTGTTTAAGCAATCCAGTAATATGCTGTTGATACTTTAACATAAGAAACTGGCAGTTTAAGGCCCTAATGGCCAAAGTTGCATAAATCTGTATCAGAGGAGGTAGGATTTTTGGCAGTAGTAGCCTTAATTCCCTTGGGTCCCTGTGAAATGGTCTCAAGATCCGCAGTAGGGTTTTTAAAAAGAAACTTGTGAGAGTCAGATACTCTGTAATACCTATCAGGTTTTCTGGGAGCAGGAGGTAGAGTCAGGGGCCAGGCTAGATTCAGAGAAGGCATCATCTACAATGTCCAGTACAGGAGGGATAGCTAAAGGCCTGTGTTGAGGCAGGAGTAAGAATTCCCAAAGCCTTTTTTTGGAGTCAGAGTAATCCTGGCTTTCCCAACAGAAATTCTCCCTAAGAGTATGCAAGGTTTCACCAAAAGAGAAATCCTCTTGAGGGAAAGCAGAGGAAATGGAGTCCTCTGCATCAGAATCCTCATAGGTAGATAAGGGTAAATCCTGGTTATCAGAGAAAACAGAAATTTCAGAATCCTGATCAGAAGAATGCGAAGGAAAATCAGTCCTAGATCCCTTAGAGGGGGAAGGGTGGCTTCCCCTGATTAGAGTAATAAGGTCTTCAGCCATTCTTATCATTTGTTTTTTAGGCATGGGGCCTGAACAATGCGGTCTGGGCATTGGTTTTCTAGGCATGGATCGAGTTTTAGGCCTTGAAGAAGAAGATGGCGTCAGTTTAATATGCATGTCAGTAGACCTGAATACACCCTCAGAAGCTGGTGCCTGCATAGCGGCTCTGGACCTATCCAAGATAGAGACATCCGCAGGTTCCACAGTTGAAGAAGCATCTCGTGGCATACCATACTCCGAATGGGTCTCAGTAGAGGCCTACGAATCTGAAGTAGCGGGTATCAGGGGCTGCAAAAGAGCCTCACTGAGTACCGGTGAACTGGCGACTAGCTTAGGAGAAGCGTCTGCAGCTTTGGACCTATGCACTCTGTCTCTGTCTTTATCTTTGCATTTTTCCAGAATATCGGTAGTCTGGTGGATTACCCAAGCCATTTCTGGATAATTGAACTGAGTACCAAAATGTTTAGATGCGTAAATGAACCGACGACGAATAGTATGAGGTTTGAATAAGGCACAAAACCAACAGCAAGGTATGTCGTGGTCTGGGCCTGAGCAAGGAATGCAGTACAAATGAAAATCTTTGAGGTATTTGCTTTCCACAAGAAATGCAATTGTTAACTTTTACTGACATCGGTTTAGAGCAAGAAAAAGGATCCCCAATGGAGTACTTAGCTTAGTTGAAGACTTCGGATCTGAAACTCGAAAATGAAAATTTCAGGAGTCGGCCGACTGGCACTTGTGAACTGCTTCTGCTTCGGGCACTGCACGGCAAGAAAGACTGATGTAATGGCGTCAGCTGCATGCTTTATACCCCTGATTATCTGACGTCATGGAAGATGAAACAGCAACCGACGCAGGACCCAAGACTTTGTTAATCAAGCCGACTGAGGGCTACTGCAAGCAAATAACCCAAATATGATGACTGCAACAGTGAAACACGAAAAACATCTTTTTATCTTTGTTCATAGGTTCATAGGAGGGTACTAAGCTGTTGGCCCTAGGGCCTATATAAGCCTAGCCAAAAATGTACCCTGGCTTTCGCCACCCAAGAAAATTATTTTCCTGTGCCCCTGTCGAGCAGTGCCACAAAAGTGATCCCTGGGGTGAACTTCCTATCTCCCATCCAATCATCAAGATTTTTCTTGAGTGCTAATGAGGAGCTCTGTTTGACATAGATAGGTAGTCTGTTCCAGAGTATGGGAAGTCTCTGGGACAGGAATCTATCCCTCCAGCATGTTCTGTTTATTGTGGTGATAAGGTTTAGGTCCCTAGAGCATGTAGCTCAGAGGGATTGGGATTTCTTTAAGTGGAGCATGTCCAACAGCTCTGGGTTTGACATAGCTTTGTATGTTAGGCAGAGATCGCCTCTGAGTAGGAGATATGCGACGGAGTAAAGCTGGAGTTTTTTTAGACGGTCTGTGTAGGGCATCTGTTTGAGGCCAGTAATCCTCTTTGTGAGGTATTTCTGTGGCCTTTCCAGTTGTAGATGTCTTGTGAGGTACATACCAAAAGGAGTGGTGTACTCTATAATGGGTCTAATGAGTGATGAGTAGAGGGGAACAATGACCTCTTTTTTTCCTGGATGAGAAACCTTTTGTGATGGGGTGAGCCACGTAGAAGGATTTCCTGACCACTGTGGCGATGTGATTATCAAAGGAGAGACTACTGTCCACCTGTGTCCCAAGGTCTCTTATCACATTTTTGGCGTTAAGTAGACTACCAGCTATGTGGTAGTTCATGGGTACAGAGTTTTTACCAAAGGGGATGACAATACACTTTTTGGCATTGAGCTTCAGGCCTTGGCTTTGACACCAGGCATCTGTCTCAGTGAGGCCCTTTTGTAGTATGTCTACATCGTTAGGAGTTTCGATTATGGCTCCTAGTTTGCAGTCATCTGCAAACTTTGTTAGCCAAAGACCTTCTGTGTTAGCCTGTACTTCAGAGAAGTAGATACCAAACAGGAGAGGACCCAGGACTGAACCCTGTGGTACTCCACTTGTCACTGGTCTGAATTCGGATTTGGAGTCTGCTACTTCCACAGTGTGGGTTCTGTCCGTGAGCCAGTTGGCAACCCATCTTGTGACATAGGGATTTATACCTAGTTTAGTGAGCTTATCTATAATTCCAGAGTGGGGGATGGTGTTGAATGCCTTGGCGAAATCTAGATAAGCTGTGTGAACCACCTTACCCTCATCTATGGCTTTGGTGACTGCTTCAAATAAGTCAGTCAGGTTTAGATATATATACATATGTGCGTGCATGTGTATATGTATATATGTACATGTAACTCTTCATCATGTCACTTGGTTGCCACATAAGAGCAACCAAAATAATGTTGACTAATCATTACATTGCTAATACAACACTGACACTGAAAAAGGAAACCTACCTACATTTGGCTCAAATTTGTCTGAATAATGCTAGTGCTATGGGAAGGTTTTTTTTTTTTTTGTTAGGTTTGGGGCAGCAGGGTTAGCACACATTACTGTGGTGGACTTCAGTAATGCGTGTTAAGCTCTCCTTGTCCCTAACCTGCATCTAAGTTTAAAAAAACCTTCCCAAATCACTGCCACTACACAAGACGGCTTGGACACTCCCCACAAAAGCACATGCACACCCTCATACTCACTAAATCTGTCCACAAACTCAAACCCTAAACACGGTCTCACACACTCTATATCCCCTTAACTAAACCACAAACAATCATATACTCAATACACCTCTCATTTATCTGTTTTAACAAACACACACTTGACAAAAAATCTGATAATATGGACGTTTGACTGAAAAAAGTACAGTTTTGTACCTACCATAAATGTAGATGTTCAAGTGCTCATACAGCTGCAGTCATTACAGATGGGTTATCCTGCCGTCAGGCGGGTCCTCGGTCGGCCGAATTCCAAAGTCTAGGTCCGGCGTCGGTTGTCGTCGCTTCTTCCCTGACGTCAGTGCGGCAGGGGTATAAAAGAGGCAGCCGACTCCATTTTCTTCAGTTTTTCTTGCCCCAGATGTCAGGTGCCCCCAGAAGGAAGGCAAAACATAATATTATGCAAACATGCAATGTAGATAAATCAAAAACAGTAGTTGCAAGCAAATACACCATAAAGGAATACCCCAAATAGGTTGTATGATAAAGGTGTTTGTCATAAGGCCTGTCCTAAGAGGGGATGGAGGGAGGGAAACCTGGACTGCAGCTGTATGAGCACTCGAACATCTACATTTATGGTAGGTACAAAACTGTACTATGTTCATCGTGCATACAGCTGCTGTCATTACAGATGGGTAGAATTCCAAAGCTAAGTAAGGGTGGTAGGCACTAAGTGGAACTAGGAGGGGGCGAGGATGCCCTGCAGGACTGCTGTGGCAAAACCCGCTCTAGATTTTGAGTATAGTGGAAGGTGGTAGTGCTTGGAGAAAGTGTGCACTGAACTCCAAGTAGCTGCTTCCAAAATGTCCTTGGTAGGGACCCCCCTGAGGAAAGCTGCAGAGGTAGCTGTAGCCCTGGTGGAGTGGGATCTGATGTATACAGGCACAGATTTTCCATGAAATGAATAACAAAAGCGTATGCAGTGGGCTATCCATTTTGAAATTGTCTGTTTGGAAATAGCCTTTCCTTGAGCACCTGTAGCATAGGACACAAAGAGCTGCTCAGATTTCCTGAATGGCTTTGTTCTGTCCAAGTAATAGCGAAGTTGTCTGTGAATGTCCAAGGAATGTAGTAGTTTCTCCCCTTTGTTCTGTGGATTTGGATAAAAGGTAGGTAAATGAATGGTCTGATTCAAAGCTGCACTGGATACTACCTTTGGCATGAAGGTAGGGTTGGTTCGTAAGGAAACTCTGTCCTGATGGAAGATGATGAATGGTTGCACAGCCATGAGGGCCTGTAGTTCCGAAACCCTGCATGCTGAGGTAATAGCCAGAAGGAAGGCTGTTTTCCATGACAAGTATTGTAGCTCTGTTGAAGAAGCCGGCTCAAAGGGAGGTAGGGTCAGCTTTTCCAAGACGAAGTTGAGGTCCCAAGCTGGGACTGGTGGTTTCCGTGGGGGTTTTATATTTTTTGCCCCTCTGAGGAACTGCCTTAATAGAGGTTGTGCGAATAAAGGAGGATCTGTATTGTATTGTGCAGAAATGGCTGAAGCGTGGATCTTGATGGAGGAGAAGGAAAGGCCACTGTTTAACATCTCAGCTAGGTACTGTAAAATTTGAGGTATATTTATTACCCAAGGATCCTGGCCCTTTTCTTGATTCCAGGAACAAAATTGTTTCCATTTGGCGGAGTAAGCTTTTCTAGTAGAGGGACTTCTGGCCTCCAAGATGACATCCTGCACCTCCTTGGAGAGGAGAGTCTGTTGGGAAATTAAGGTATTCTCCATGCAGCTAGATTTAGGGTTTTTAGCTGGCTGTGAAGGGATTTGTAGTTGTGCTGGGACAACAGAAGAGGGACTAGAGGTAGAATCCATGGTGGGGAGTGTGTCAGGCTCTTTAGGAGAGGATACCAGTGTTGTCGTGGCCAGTCTGGAGCAATGAGAATCATTTGTGGCCTCTCTGCTCTGGCTTTTAATAGAACATTTGTCAGTAGAGGAAGAGGCGGGAAGGCATAGACTGTCAATGTTGTCCAATTGAAAGAGAGTGCGTCCACTTTCCAGGCCTGTGGATGATAGGTCCTTGAACAAAATTTTTCCAACTGGTAATTTCTGTGGGTAGCAAATAGATCTATGTCTGGCTGTCCCCATGCCTGAGTTATCTTTGAGAAGACTTGAGGATGCAACTTCCATTCGTGTGGGTCTGTCATATTTCTGCTTAAGTTGTCTGCCAGTGTGTTTTCCTTCCCTGGCAGGAATTGTGCCTGTAGTTGAATTTGCAATTCCAGTGCTGTGTTCCATAGGGTCATGGCTTGCCTGCACAGGGGGTATGAATGAGTTCCCCCCTGTTTGTTTATGTACCACATGACTGTGGTGTTGTCTGTCCTTATCAATAACTGGCCTGGATGCAGTAGGTCTTTGAAGGTCATAAGAGCATTTTGCACGGCTAGCATCTCCTTTTGGTTGATGTGTAGGTGCTTCTCTTTTTGGGACCATTTTCCCTGAATGCACTGATCTGCCATGTGTGCTCCCCAGGCATAGTCTGAGGCGTCCGTTGTGATGATTTGAGTTGCTTGAGGTACACAGAAAGGGAGACCTGTGTTTCTTTGGCATGCTTGAGCCCACCACAAAAATTTCTTTTGAAGGCATGGAATGAGTGGTATAATTGTTTCCAAGCTGTGGCTGTGTTGAGACCATAAGTTTTTAGGTACCATTGTAGTTTCCTCATATGCAGCTTTGCACATGGTATTAGTAGGATGCAAGATGCCATGAATCCCAGAGCCTGCAGGACTTTCCTTGCAGTTAGTCTGGTGAAAGTTGCCATTTTGTTGAAATATTGAGACAGTTGCCCTTGTTTGTCTGGCGTGAGGTAGGCCATCTGGGTGGTTGTATCTAAGCTGGCACCCAGGAAAATTATCTGTTGAGAAGGTATTAGTTTTGATTTCTTTTTGTTCACTGTATCCCAGGTAGTTTAACAGTTTTATTACAAACGCCAGATGCTGCAATAGAATGTCCTTGCTGTCCGCTTGGATCAGGCAGTCATCCAGAAATGGGTAGATTTGTATTCCTTGTTGTCTGCAGAAGGCAATAACTGATGCCAGGCATTTCGTAAACACTCTGGGTGCAGTAGATAAGCCAAAGGGCAATGCAGAGAATTGGTAATGGGTTGAACCTGCAAGAAATCTGAGGTATCTTCTGCAATCTTGTCTGATAGGGACATGCAGGTATGCCTCCTTGAGGTCCAATGTTACCAGCCAAGACTCCTTGCCCAGCATGGGAAGAAGCTGCTGTAATGTGAGCATCTTGAATTTTGGCACCTGTAGATATGTGTTTAGGATGGATAGGTCTAAGATGGGTCTCCAATCTTTGTATTTCCTTGGTACCAGGAATAGTCTGGAATAAAAACCTTGACCTTGTTCTTTTGCAGGTACCTCTTGAATCGCTTTCATATCCATGAGAGCGGAAATTTGTCTTTGTGCCTCTGCCCTTTGATTTTGTGGCAGGTTAGGCAAGCCTCTCATTTTTGGAAGGGTGTGAAAGTGGAACGTGTAGCCTCTGTCTATAATGTCCAGAATCCATTTGTCTTTTTTAACAATGTGCCAGGTTTTTGAAAATAATGCCATTTTTCCGCCCAAAGGTGCTGCCATTAAAGCTTTGTTTGGCAGGCATAGGGGGAAGTCACTGTGCCTGTTTTCTAAATGACTGTGATCTATCTTCTCCACCTCTTGGGGTTGGTGCTTGCCACTGTCTACCTCTTTAAGATCCTTGAGGTTGTCCTCTACCCCTTGGGCATCTGTATCTGCCCCTTTGAGGTCTGTCTGTGGCTGGAAAGGACCAATTTTTTGAAGGCCAGTTTCTGCTGAAGCGTGGAGGTTGTACCTGCAAGAAATCTTTCACTGTTTGCATAGATTTTTCTTTTTCCTCCATTTTCTTTAGTACCTCCTCAGCTTTAACACCAAACAATACATCTTTTTGAAGTGGTGCATCTAATAACTTTGCTTTGACGTGATCTGGTAAGGTTTGTTCTTTGAGCCAGGCATGTCTACGTATAACAGACCCCGTGACAGCAGCTCTATATGAGGCCTCTAAAGCATCAAAACCACACTGCAAGGTATGTTTACCCACTTGCTCTGCTCCATGCAACAAATCCTGCAACTCTTTCAAATCTGGTTGTTCTGTTTGTGTCATTTTGCTTTTCAGCTGAGATAACAAAAACTGTTGGTACTTTAACATATGAAATTGACAGTTTAATGCCCTCATGGTTAAAGTGGCAGATGTATACACCTTTTTCCCCCACCTTTCTAATGCTCTGGAATCTCTCTCTGAAGGTAAAGGGTTTTTAGCAGTAGAGGCCTTTATTCCCTTGGGACCCTGTGAAATTGTTTCTGGGTCAGCAGTATGGCTTTTATAAAGGAACTGGTGAGAATCAGGAACCCGGTAATACCTGTCTGGTTTAACTGGGGCTGGAGGTAAAGAATCTGGATTAAGTCTGGCTTCTGCGTACACATCATCCAAAATATCTAAAACAGGAGGGATAGCCAGGGGCCTATGCTGGGGGAGCAGTAGAAATTCCCTGAGCCTTTTCTTGAATTCTGAGTAATCTTGGCCTTCCCAGTGGAAGTGTTCCCTCAATGTATGCAGGGTTTCCCCAAAAGAGTAGTCCTCGGGGGGGGGGGGAGACCGAGGGAATAGACTCCTCAGCATCAGAGTCTTCAAAAGGGGAATAGGCATAACCCTGGTCCTCAGAATGGTCTGAGGTAATAGAAGCCTGGTCTGAGGAAGGGTAGTCTTCCTCCAATCTGGGTCTTTTGTCAGAGGGGGGTTGAGAACCCCTGATGAGAGTTATCAAATCCTCAGCCATTTTAAGCATCTGCTTTTTTAGGCATGGGTCCTTGAGAGGAGGTCTGAGGACCCTGTTTTTTTAGTTTTCATGGCAGCTTTAGATTTAGTGAAGGATTTAATAGAGAAGGTGGAAGGCCTGAAGACGCCTTCAGAAATGGAAGGCCTCACTAAGTTTTCAGTTTCCCCGCCAAGAGTGGTGTCGGTGTCTGCAGTGGGAATGGAGACCGAGGAGCCTGCGACCTTGGGTACTGAAGTCATCGGTAAAATAGTTTCATCGGTAGTCAGGGGCTGCGTAGGCGCCTCCCTGAGAACCGGAGAACCGGTAGTCGGCCTAAGCATGGTCTCAGTACTCACTGCAGACCTCGGATGTCGGTCCTTGTCTTTGCGTCTTTTGCTTAAAACTGGTGTCGGTGTATCCGACGACATGATATAATTAAATTTTTTGCCAAAATAATGAAGGGCGAACTCCGACCGGCGCTTAATAGTGCGCTTGTTGAACCTAGCACAAAAACGGCAGGCTGAGACGTTGTGGTCTGGCCCTAAGCAAGGTATACAGAAAGAGTGGAAATCCTTATGTGGTATTTGCTTCCCACAAGAAATGCAATTATTAACTTTGTCTGACATCGGTCTGAGGCAAGAAAGGTTTCCCCAACGGGGTACTTAGCTTTAAAGAAGACTTCGGCTGAAATACTTTCGTAAATCTCAGGAGCTGCGAACTGCTTCTGCTTCGGGCACCGCGCGGCAAGAAAGACTGAAGAAAATGGTGTCAGCTGCCTCTTTTATAACCCTTGCCGTACTGACGTCAGGGAAGAAGCGACGACAACTGACGCTGGACCTAGACTTTGGAATTCGGCCGACCGAGGACCCGCCTGACGGCAGGATAACCCATCTGTAATGACCGCAGCTGTATGCATGATGAACATCACTCCAGTTCCACCTGTTGACTAAAGGGATCAATGACAAAATAATTTACACTTCCACCTTTTGACCAAAGGGATCAACGACAAAACAATTTACACTTAAGCACAAACACACACACAAGCTTATATGTATATACAGAACTGAGGCAAAGCAGAGTAGATTGGCCTCTAACAGGACCATGGAGCTTGGACTGTCGTCCTCTGAAAATGCTTCAGCCAACCCAGGAGCAAGTGTGCATAGTTATCATGGCTGTGGGTGGAGGAAAAACAAAGGGAAATCCTACTGACACAACATTGGCTGTCAGCCTTCAACAGATGTGATGCCAACAAACCACAGTGAGTCTTACGAAGTGTTTCATTAGATGAGTTTTCAGAGATACCCTTATGTAAAATATGGCCAGAGAAACTAATAAAGTGGAGGCAACTGCTAACTTTAGTAGACAAAGAATAAGATAAACAGGTGGCCCTGAACATGATGATCTGAGATCGAAGTCGGAAGAAGACTGGAAGATCTGGCTGGATCTGACATGGAGCATGACTCGAATGAGACTGGACAACTAGAGGCAGACCTCCTCTGATCCAAATATCTCAGGGAAGAAACCAGTACCAGCCTCTGACCCAGCTAGATGGATCCACGCCAGTACTACAGCCAAACTGTCAAAGGATGAGGCCTCACCAGGCAGAGACATCTCCAAAAGCCTCACAGTTGACCCTGACCTCAGGGCTCCAGGATGCAAATAGTTCTGAAAAGGCCAAATTCAGATGCATCAAGGTCTGAGAAAAGCCAAAAGCAACCAAGTGGACTGCTGTTACAAGGGAATCATAAGCACTGGAGTCTGATCCAAGACCACTGAGTCTGAAAAGTGAACCTTTGAAGGAGAAACTAGAAAGGGATGTGGATGCCAGCACTCTACATCCTCAGAATG
This sequence comes from Protopterus annectens, assembly GCF_019279795.1. Taxonomy (NCBI): domain Eukaryota; kingdom Metazoa; phylum Chordata; order Ceratodontiformes; family Protopteridae; genus Protopterus; species Protopterus annectens. The sequence continues at coordinate 422,500,575 of NC_056743.1, read as the reverse complement.
GAAAGGGAGGAGAATGATCCTTATGTCAATCTGTGTCTTCAAGAAGCTCCACATCATCTTATCCACATCTACTTCCCCAATTCTATGAAGATCTAATGGACCTTGAAGATGCCAAAGGCAGTTTACCAAACCAGTGCAAGAGTCTGTCCAACTCCTGGACCCGTGGGGTAAAGGTTCTGGTGGGGAAACTGGTTCCATGGTGGCAGCCATGACCTGTTAACTGTACCTGAATGGATCTTACGACAAAGCTACCAAAGAACTAGGGACAACTGAGAATTGGGACTGAAGGTGTTCCAACATCTGTGCTAAAAAATCCAGGGATTGGGACCTAGAAGGTGCCAATGTCAGATCCTAAATGACAGCCAAGGATACAGAGGGACTGAGGAATCTCCTATATTGTCTCATCCAAACTATGCACTGAGTGGATATTTTTCTGGGTTTTTTTTCCTTTTACTTTTTTATCATTCTTATAAGTTCTGTCTTTGCCCAGGCTGCAGTGGTGCAGCAGTTAGCGTTGTCGCCTCACAGCAAGAGGTTCTGCATTTCGATTCTCGACTGGGGTGCCTTTTGTGTGGAGTCTGCATGTCCTCCCCGTGGTTGAGTGATGTTTAAAGACGAGTAGGTAGGTGCGTGCGTGAATGTGTGTGCCTTCTTTGAAGGTTGGGCATCAGGCTGGCACTTCGGCACCATTAAAATCCACTGCCAATCATTCGCGGACCGGAGTTCCGCTGTGGCGACCCTTAACCAGGAAAAGCCAAAAGACATTAGTATAAGTTCTGTCTTTGTCATTGTCTAGCCTGGATTTATCTAAGGTGGTCTTAGCAGGAGAAGATGCAGAAGGGGAAGAAGCCCTTTCACCACTAATTTAGATCGCCTATTGGTCAAGGCCATGAACGCAAAGGAGGCACAGGCCTTGCAATCCTAGTCTAAATGACTAACCCTCAGGCAGTACACAAAATGATTCTGCAAGTCCTGTGGGAGCAACTTGTTGACAGAGTCAGTCCATTTTTTAAAGCTCAAAGTCTTCTCAGACATAATGAAAAACTGAGCAACACACTCCTACCCTACAAACAACGTCTATAGAATCACCTAGGGCGTAAACATCACACAGACAGAATTCAGGGAAACTCAGAGCCCCTGACAAAAATCCAACAACCAAACTATTTATTTACTACTTTATTTACTATTTATACAAAATATTAGGGTGAGATGTTTTAATCCTGAACATGTGCTACAAATAGCCATTTAAAAAAAGCAATACTTTACAGAGCTCTGCTCAGCTAAGTCCTTTAGACCACTCCTTTGTCAAGCGTGGTAAATGAGATCTGAGGAGATTGGGTGATGCCGGGCACTATGGGAGAAGGCTTCAGATCCAAAAGTCTGAATTGCAAGCCTTGGATCCAGTAACCCACAGGTTAGGATGGATGGAAAAGACAACATCGGATCAGGGATTCTGTTTTAAATTAAGTATACTAGGTCATAATACGGGCAGCCACGGTGGTGCAGCGGTTAGCGTTGCCACCTCACAGCAAGAGGTTCTCCGGTTCGATCCTCGGGTGGGGTGCCTTCTGTGTGGAGTCTGCATGTCCTCTCTGTGGTCGCGTGGGTTTCCTCTGGGTGCTCTGGTTTCCTCCCACATCCCAAAGACATGCTGTAGGTGGATTGGACACTCCAAATTGGCCCTAGGTGTGAGTATGTGCCTTCTGTGGAAGGTTGGGCTCCAGGGTAGCAACTCGACACCGTAAAACTCCACTGCCAATCATGAGCGGACAGGTGATCCACTGTGGCACCCCCAACCAGGAAAAGCCAAAAGAAGAAGAAGATACTAGGTCATAATACAGGTATCAGAATGAGTATTTAAAGGAGATATCAAGTAACATCACATCAGTAGAGGTGCTCAGGAAAAGGAGAGCATGCATGTACATATATATTTATAACTGCATACACACATACATACACCAGAGCAGCAGTAGTTGCTAAAGGTGTACATATATTTTCTTATGCTTTTTCTTACCCTCTTCCTCATTCCTAAAATTCCTAATAATATGAGGGAATAAATAACTGACGAAATGTTTTTAAATAAAGGGGCATATCTTTGCTTCCTGATTTGTTGCACTTCAGGACAACAGTACAGTGAACCATAAACTCTTCCCGTATGTTTTATCCAGACTCAACTGAATGAAGCTCGAAATAGATAAATTGATCAAATCTTTAGCTCAATTAAAAAAAAATCTCTAAAAGCATTTTTTGTAGGTGGCAACAAAGTACAGGAAAGAGATCATAAAGCCATGTTCTTTTGCAAATAGAAGGAAGAGATGAATGGGAAATCAGTTTTATGAGGCATTTATTTTGTTTTAATGGCTTCTGCAGTATTTTATATGCTTCTGAATGAATCTGTCATGCTTCAGCTTGTGACTCATTTTTGTGGTAATAGTCTGGGAGTGCTGAAGTAACCTAACTTAGAACATGGATTTTTTATTTAGTAGCATCTGATTTACTACATCACTGTAAATCAAGGTGTTTAATCTCTGATAAATGCCTAGTAAATGAAAAAAACACAACTCCCAGAGGCTGAAAGAGTTCAGCAGTAAAAAGTACCAAGGCAATGAAGCAAACAAGAACTCCAAAATGCAGGAATGTTCATCTTGTTTAACAAATCTCTAAAACAGCAAAGTTTTCAGGCAAAATCACCCTTTTTCAATGTGTTTGCAAATAACAGGATAATTTACCAAGGGATATGTGGCTGGGTTTAGGTGGAAGGGTATTTACAAGTTACCTCTGTTCAATAGGGGCAAAGATGCCAGTCTGGGGGTGAATTTCTGATTCCACATCCATTGGTCCAGGTTGCATTTGAATAGGGTCAGGGATGAGGTCCGTTTTTCATGATAGTGAAGCCTATTCCAAAGTAACAGTAGTTTCTAAGACACATACCTATTTCTCCAACACAATCTACTTAGATTGCAAATGAGGTTTTATGTCCTTTGATCAGGTATTTCTAGCACTGCTAAACTTACAGATGTGTAGCAAGTCTGTCAGTACTGGGTCAGATGATACCTTGTAGGGGAGGCATAGATCAGATCCTCTCAGTAGTCTGTAGGAGGCCGAGTTTAAAGGCAGTGCTTTGAGATGGTCTGTATATGCCATGTGGTTTACATCTTGTATTCTTTTTTGAGAGGAAACTCTGAGGATGCTCCAGTTGTTGCATGAGCCTGTTCAGGTACATACTGACTGGAACATTGTACTCTATGATTGGCCAAGTGAGGGGTGAGAACAGTGGTACAATGAGTTCTTTGGACCTGGATACCATCTCCTTATTTATAAGTTGCACAGTACACTGTTGTAAGGAAATCATTCAAGACACATGATGGTCAAAGGCCAAGTCATTGTCTGCACGTGTTCTCAAGTACCTAACCCATATCTAATCTTAAGGATGCAATGTCAGTGTAATCATTTCCAGAGTGGCCAACTTTCCAAAAGAAACTATTATACATTTTTTGTCATTCAGTTTTAGATCATGTCGCAGGCACCAGTTATTTTGTGACAAGCACGCTTGGGGGATATTAGTGTCCTTGTGGGGATCTATGACTGTACTGAGCTTGCAGTCATCCTCAAGCTTCATCAACCTTTGACATTAACTTTTACTTACAAGAAGCAGATGCCAAAAAGGAGCGACCCCAGCACCGAGCCTTGAGGGTCTCCACTACTGACTGAACTTTTTGTAAAGGTAGAGTCCCCTAGCCTAACTTTCTGGGTCCTAGCTGTTATGTATAGATTTTCACCCTCTCTTTATGCCTGAAATCACAGTAACACACTCTGTTTTTGTTAGTTTTTATATGCATTACTCTGATGTGGCCTGATGACTATACTTTTATTTTTAAAATAAATACTTTGAAAGTGTTGCATTTTATTCAGTTTTAATAGCTTTTCTAACCATAATTTGACCGCCCTCAACCTTTTACTGGTAGAGGTGAACAGACATCACTCCTCTTCCTTCCCATTTGGTTCCTGCAATCCCCAGACAATTAACTGAACTTTGGTCAGCTGGATCACAGATCCATTCCTCTGTACCCCCAAAGACATTTCCTCAAGCTATCATTAGTGTCTGGCTCATAAAAACCCTCATGGAGGTGTCAGCTATGGCACTGAAGGGGAGAAACCTATCTCTTGACACCATATTCTGGAGCATACTGTAGCCCAGGGTGCTGCTCCCCCTGCCTTCTACATTTCCATCTAGCACTATATGACTTTGTGTTCCCTAAGTAAGCTAGTCTTAGCTGGACTGTCCTATAGTAAAGTTCTGTGTTTGGAAGTTCCGGCTACCCATCTGTAATGAGAATCTTTTTGTCCCATGCTACACACATTTTACCTTCCCACACAAAAGACAAAATAACAGTCTTTTTCAGAGTCTTATAAATTTCCGGGGGGGGGTACATCTAAGGATTGTGTTTAAATTTATAAAGAGCCAAGGGCAGGTTAGAAAATTGTATAGCTGAGAGTATTCATGGTAGACTGAGGAGTAGAGTTCTGCATTTTGTAAAAATTGTCTTAACATTGCCAGCACAGCATTATGTGGGTTCCACCATTTTTTTTTTTTTAAGTATGGCACCATGTCATATTCACAGATGCTCAGAAGAATTATGTTGCCAAAGGACAGATGAATTCTGTCTGTGGATTAGGAAAAGTATTAAACGTAAATCTAACACACTTATCTTTTTTAATTAATGTTGAGTCATGAAACCCTTCAAAAGGAAATGAAAATCACAAAAAGAAGTCTGTGATAGTATGTCTGAGCTGCTAAATAGACTAATAAGTTATCTGTAAAGCAATGAAAAACTAAAATTTTCTTCATTTCCATACACTTCACATTGTTTTAACTGTTTAGCAAAGGTCTTAGTGTACACAGAAAATAGCAGACAAGAGGGTTGGCGCATCACCCTGTGATTCTCTTTACTCATAAGAGGTGGTAAACCAACTGACATATTACCTCTTGTTGTTTAAGCTTTCAAACTGCTTATTCAGTAATCCAGCAAAAATGAAGGGGAACCTATACGTCTCCTGTTTAGCCAAGAGAAACCTTCAATCCACTCAGTATGATCAATAAAGAAAAGTCTGTAGCTTAACCAGAGTACTTTGATTGCATTATCACATATTTATTCTGCCATGATCTAGCCATACTTGAACAGAGGGACTGGATGTCTTGGCTCCTTTTCTGTCGGTAGCAACACTGTTAGCTCAAGTTCCTCCCCTAAGCCCTTCCTCTCCAGTGAAGCTCCAGATCAAGTGAAAGTGACTTACAAATATATATATATATATTTTTTTTAAGAATCATGACAAGACCTAAAAGAAAATTTATATCCCAGGGAAGCAATGAAGGCTATAGCCAAGCCTCTGACATCCACTCTGGAAATGACAATTTGTTGGAGGTTAGATGGGTGGGTTGTTCCTTTGTCCAGACAGATACCAGTTGAATCCATCATTCTGGTAAGTGCATAACTTATATATTTAGTCTGTCCCTATCTGGAGACTGGAACTGATGGACAGAATCCCCAACGGATCAAGGGTGTCCTAATACAACAAGCATTTGAGTTGCCTGTGGAGATCTAAGCAGTATAGCTGATATTCACCTCTGTTGGAATAATTTGGAAAGAAAACTGGGAGATGAATGGATTGATTCAAATTTGCCCAAGTAGCTATCATGTGCATAAAGGAAAGGTTAGTTGTTAGTGTCACTCTATGTTTATGAAGCATAATATAAGGGAATTTATTGGGTAACACCTGCAGCTACCAGAAGAAGGGTTTCTAAGATGGAAACTTAAAATCAGTGAAGCCAGCTGGTTCAAATGGAAACAGTGCAAGTTTCTCGCATGAGGGAGTAGGGCAAGCTAAAGGTGGTTTACAGTACAAAAAAATAACGTTCAAAAAGGCTTTACATAGTTTTTATGAGGCTACAGATGAAGAAGCAAATCCTTGATAACAGGATATGGCAGCTAGATGAACTTTCACAGAGGAGTAATTCATCCTTTCTTAAATACTTTCGCTACACACCCATTTTCTTAAATATGTACATTACAAAGGTTAGCACTTGAGATGTAGGGGATGAAAAGGAGGTCTATTTTCTGTTGAGTAACCCAAATAGAAAATGATTTCCATTTTCCTTTGTAAACCTTTCTATTACAGGGTCTTTGGTGAAGCAGTAATAAGGCTGAACACTTCAGTAGGTTTCAGAGAGTTCCTACCCATCAATGGAAGTTGAAAAATCATAACGTCAAAAGTGAAGGGATGAATGTCCAGCTGATGTTTCCTGCATGGGAGGGGCAAAAGGAAATGGTTCAGAGGAAGAAGGGTGTTTTCACTTCAGATGGGGCCACAGTAAGGGGAACCAAATCTGGTGGGTTCGGAATGAGTGTGGCTCTGCACATTTTGCCTTTTTGGAAGATTCTGGTTATGGGGTAATGCATATAGGATAGCTGGGGCTAAACACAGAACACCGTCTTTTGGGGACTGTCCCTCCTGGGGGAACAATGGGGGAAAAACTTGCATTTGATGTTTAATGGTGATGGTCTCCACCCACTTTTGGAAAGTCTTGAGAGTTACTGTTCTGCTGAAAGACCATTCATGTGGGAGCAACATTTGTCTGCTGAATCTCTAAGTGATCATCTTGGAAGACCCTGTATATACATTGCTGTATGAAAGTGATATGATGTCACAGCCCATTCCCAAACCTTCTGTGCCCCTGTGCACTAGGGGTAAGATTGAGTTCCTCCATGCTTGTTTATATGGCATGCCACCACCATATTGTCTGAGTGAATGTTGTAATCACTGAGGGGGTGGGAGCAAATTCTTAAATGCTTACAATGCTAAGAAGAAGGCTACTACCATCTCCAAAATACTGATTTGCAACTTGGCTTCCTATGGAGTCCTCAACCCTTGGACCATCCTGTCTAGGTAACGGTCCCCATCCTAACAGGGATGCATTCTGTAATTGTAATGATGGTGGAAATAGGTCAGATGAAAGGGGTTCTTGTACAAAGTTTGCATGGATTTGTCCACCTTAGTAGATGTTTGATGCAAACTTTTGAAAGACATATTGCATGCAACATGGGCTGCATTGTTTGATTCCACTGTATCCTGAGAGCCCACTGTAGAACGCTCTTGTCGTGTTAACCATACATAACAGTCTGGAATCTAAATGACTATAAGACCTAGCACCTTGTGGACTGCAGATGAACTGGAGTTCTGATTGTATGTATCTGAAACTGCCTGAACAATGATGGATATACTGTAGTCTATCTAACTGGCAGAGTATAAAGACTATAAAGTTTAGGGACTGAGAGGGGTACAGTTGATACTTTGCTAGACTGACCATGATCCCCAAAGACAGGAAAAGATGGAGCAAATACTGCCTTACTGTAACAAGTCTTTCCATAGGATCTGCTTCAATGAGGCAATTGCTTAGGTAAGGAAAGATTCTTACCTCAACCAGGTGCATGTGGCCTCAACTGGAGCCATACATTTGGTGGACACTTGGAGGTCTGCGATGAGACCAAATGGTGCAGCTTTGAATTGATAATGACTGACTCCTACCTGAAAGTGTAGGAATCTCCTGGATGACTTTGCTATTTTGACATGAATGTACACATCCTAGAGATCCAAAGAAAACACCCAGTTTCCTGTCTGTAAATAAGGTAGAATAAACTGCACAATGACCATCCAGAATGACTCTTCTTTTATATATTTAGTCAGATGACTGAGATCCTGAGTCTTTTCAAGCATCAAGAAGAAGAGAAACCAAGATTTGAACTCTCTGGCCTGTTGGAACTTCTCTGATGGCTGATTTTCTGTAGAAGTTTGTACATCTCCTGTTGTGCCTCTCTTTCTGGTGGGGCGGTACTATTGTCAAATGAAAGGGTTGGTGTTTAGCGAGTCTTATAAATGTTGTCAAATAACCTCTGTATACAATTCCTCTAATCTGTTTATCTTGGGTCATGGCTAGCTGTGTGGATTGATGCAGGGAAAGACATCCCTCTACTGCCTCCAGAATGGGACAGTCGGGTAACCCCTCAAGGTTCATACTGTTGTGGTCTTTGAAAGGGTCCCCTGAACACTTGCTGGGGAAGACCACCTATGCCTCTTTGATAGTGGTTAGAAAAGGACCACCCTATATCCCGACTTCTTCTACCATACTACTGTCTTTGCTGGGACTGTTGGAAATTGTAGAATCATATGATTTTTTGCAACATTTTGATTCCTTTGAAAGGGTTTTTTTGTGGGGCTGAAAACTTACCCCAACAGTGAGCATTTTGCCCTCTTGCTCACACTGCAGCTGCTTGTCTTTAACCTTTTGTCCAAATAAGGAAGTTCCATCAGAGAGGGAACTGACTCCCCAAAGTCTGTAGGCGTGGCCAGGCCTGTTGGCACATTGTAATGCCTGAGCCAGTCTGTCTAGCTGCTCCATATGCTGCGTTATATCTAACAAGCATATTGGCAGCAAAGACACAGTTGATGGTTGCCACTTGAGTCGCTGCATCTGTCCACTTGTGGGAAATTGCTTCAGACTATCTATAGTTCTGTCAGCTAGGTCCCTCTGAAAAGAAATGATATACATCAAGCCATTCATTACCATGACTGAAAAAGTACTTGACTGCTATACCACTTTGTCTCTATCCATTGGCCGTGACCATGATCCTTTGTTGGAAGGATGGATGCCTTCAGCGTCTCCTAAATCTCACATTTGGTGGCTGCAAATGCATGTGGAATCAGCACGTGAACCTTTGCTCCAATGTCGCCTATCCATAGAGGTCAGCAACACAATGTTCATCTTCCTTGGGATGGGCACAGCTATGTCCAGATCTCTCCACACTTTGGAGCACACCATGTCAGTGAGCTCATCAGAGGCCTGGGTGTGAGGACATATAAGCCTCTTGCATCTGTAGATGTAGAATTGACTGGCCAAGATTCTGTCTGCCTAATTTCCAGGATCTCACAAAATGTGATGCCTTCAAGAGGGGATTGGTGGAAGCCTGCCCTTTTTCAAGATCTGTGCATGGGAGAGAGATTTCAAGGGAAAATCAAAAGTGCTTCCTCTTGCACTGCTCCTTTCCGGGAGGGCTCAGGGGAAACCCATCCGAGCTCTCCTGGGGAGAAGGCACTCCAGACCTCAGAAATCCTTGCTTATATGGTCCCCTGTCCTGTGGGGGCAAGATCAATGTGTAGCTGAAAGTCTCAGTTTCGATGGCATCTGCAAGTGGAATTGGTAGAAATTTACCTGCTAATGCACTGAGATCACTGTGGATTGCCTCTGTGTAATCCTGTTAACAGAGGTACTAGGGCCTGAAAACATTGATGCTGACCTCATCAGCACCAGCACCAACTTCTGGCACTAATATTTCCTGAGTTGCGGTTACCATGGAAGAATCTGACACTTAGAGGTTAAAAATGAAAGCATCGATGTCAACAACAGCCCAGACAGAGTAGTGACGGAAGTCTGCACTGAACACTCAGTAGTGAGCCCCTCAAGCTTAATGCGGTCAGAGTTGACAAGGTCAGTGCTGACACCTCCACTGATATAAAAGCAAAGATATCCCTTGGAACTGAGAACATCAGCACTGACTCTTTATCACTTTCATAGATTCATAGATTGTTACTAGGTGAATGACCGGGGGGTGGTGCATTCTAAGCCTAGCCAAGTTTTGCCGAAACAGTGATGACAGCCTGTATCCAAACAGGACATTAAGGGCCAGGCATTTATAAGCTACCTCTGTCCATAAGGGACATAGGTGCCAGGCCTAGTGTAAATTTCCCATTCCCCATCTACTGGTCCAGGTTGCCCTTAAATTGACTAACAGACGAACTTGGCTTCACATGGATGGGAAGCCTGTTTCATAGCAGAGAAAGTCTCTGGGACACAATCTTCCTCTCCAATATGTTCTGTTTGTCACATACAAAATTCTGGTCCTTAGACCTTGTTATTTATGGTACTGTTTGACTTAGGAATATGCAGGAGATTCATAAGTGTGGAGTTTGCAGATGCCTTGTAAGCAAAGCATAGATCACCTCTCGGCAATCTATTGGAGGCTGAATAGAGGAAAAGGGCTTCAAGACGGTCTACATAAGGCAGGTTTGTTACACTTTGTTGTCTTTTTGTAAGGAACCTCTTGAGGTCACTCTAGTTGCTGCAAATGTCTGGTCAGGTACATACCCAAGGAATCATTGTACTCTAACTGCTCTGATAAGGGCAGAGTACAGTGGGATAATGACCTGTTTGGACCTACATGCCATGCCCTTACTTATAAGTTTTGCAACATAGTAGGATATCCTCACCTCTCTGACCACATGGTGATCAAAGGTAAGGCTACTGTTTACATACATACCCAGATCCCTGACCACTGGGTTGACTCTTAAGGGCGTATTATCAGAGTGATAATTAGCTGGGATGGTCGACTTCCCAAAGAATAAGACCATGGCTCTGGCACCATTTGTTAGTCAGAGATAGGCCCTCTTGAAGAATGCTAATGACTGCAGGGTAGTCAGTGATAACCCCCACCTTGCACTCACCTGCAAACATAGTCAGCCATAAATCTTTAGCGTTTGCTTCCATAGATGCCAAAGAGGAGATGACCCAGTACCAAGCCCTGGGGGACTCCGCTAGTGACTGGCCACTTGGTGGAGGTAGTCTCACCTACTGTGACCTCCAGGGCCCTTTCAATGTGCCTGTTGGCTATTCAGCGGGTGATAAAAGGGTTTATACCTAATTTAGTGAGCTTGTCTATAATGCCTAAGTGGGGTATTGTATCAAAAAACTTGCCAGATCAAGGTATGTTGTGTGCACAGTGTTGCCCTCATCCATTGCTTTGGTGACCCTCTCAAAAAGTCCACCAGATTTAATAGGCATGATCTTCCTTTAACAAAGCTGAACTGTGATGGGTCCAGCATTTGCAGGTTACAGATGTTCTCATATACGATGTTCATGAAGATTTTTTCTATGGCCTTACATATGAGCTTGGCCAGAATTATGGGAGCCTGTAGTTGCCTGGATCGGTGGTTGGACCTCCTCTGTTCAGGCGAATGACTGTAGCCATCTTCCACTTCCATTCCTTAACACAAAATCTGACTGTGATTCCAGTTGAAAAGTGATTCAAGTGGACCACAGAGGTCATTTTTCATACTATTTCGTAAGCATCCTGGGATGTTACCGATGCCCATTTATGGAGTGTTTTTGGCCTTGAAAAGTGCACTTACGACCTGTTCCCTAGTAATGGTTGAGGGTATTGTGGTATGTAGTATTCCCTTTAGAATGTCGAGGGGAGAAATTTCAGCCAAACCTTTCAGCCAAGACATTTGCAGTGCCCTCTAGTTCATTGTAAGTGATGCCATTTATAGTAAGTACTGTGCATTGTTGTGTATTTCCCTTGAAGTTACAGACATAGCTATAGATAGCTTTGTGGTTGTCCTTTGCTTGAGAAGCTATTTTTTCTTCAAATTTAGTCTTTCAAGTATTAATTAACCTTTTTAGCTGCCTGTTTAGATTGGTCAGGTGTTTTTAGTATGTTGTGCTTTGCTCCTCCTACTCTTGGCCAATATTTTCATCTTTTGTTGTATAACCAATTGATATTGTGATTCCACCAGAGTGGCTTGTCCTTTGAGTTTGTGTTATTAATACAAGTGGATACAGCTTGCTCTATACAGCAATTAATATGGCTGTACAGGAATTTTGTAAACGGGTCATGCTATGCTATGGTATTTACTGAGATTGGGGGTGCTTGGAAATTAGCCAAGGTTTTGATTAGTAGAGAAAGGTTAGTTTTGGAAAAGTTCCTAAAGGTTTTTGGTTTTGCTGGGTCCCCAGATTTAATTTTTATTTCAAGCAATACTGCCTTATGGTCAAATTTGACGAACGAGGACATTAAATTATGCGATGAACATCATTCTTGCTTGTTTGTGAGTACAAGGTCAAGGATGTTTGTACCTGTGGTAGTAGAATGTACCAACTGTTCCAGGATGCTGCTGTTAGCATAGTTTATGAATCAATGGGCTTGTAGATTAGAAGTGATGTGAGATTCCCAATCTCAAGAGGGGAAGTTGTGATCCCCAATGAAGATCATATTGGGTTGAGCTGTGAGAGACTCTAATAGTGTGGGTTTCCTTGGACATGGAGGGGGATCTATAGATTGCAAGGATATGGCATGAGACCCTGTTTATGGTGAGTTGCACATGTACAAGTTCCAGAGGGTCATACACTTAAGCTAGTCTGGATGTGAGTTTGGTTTTACTACAAACTGAGACTCCTCCACCTTTAGTTCACTCCTGTGCAGTAGCTGGTCTAAAGATGTGAAAGGCATTATAACCTTGCACTGCTGGGGTACTGTCTGTGACTTTATACCATGTCTCTGTTACTACACAGATGTCTGCACTCTCCAGGGAGAGAAGGCTTGCAGGGAGTGGATTTCCTTGTTAAGACTTCTATCATTGAGCAGTACAACCTTCAGATATTCCTTCATAGGTTCAATTAAGTTGGGAAGTTTATCAATTTGGCAGTGCCTAAAAAGGCACTGTGGGGGTGGAAAAAGTCTTTGCTGATATCCTTTAAGCCTAGAGGGGATAAGTGCAGACCATCCTTGGTAAAGCAGTATGGTCTGTCAGCCACGTTATCCCAGGCAGTCAAATATTGTATCCCCTTGGACCGACACCAGAAACTAAGTCAATTTTTAAATTCAGTCATTTTCTGTTGGTAATATGGCATCATTCTTAGAGAAGGTACTATGCTGCTCAATACTAGGCTCATACCTGCCCGAGAGAGACCATCAGCAAGACACAGGGACAGTAAGTGGCACCACCTTTGTGTAAAGGGATGACAATGGTAGTTCTCCACTCTGCTGGAATGAAGCCTGTACTAAGGCTATGGTTGAATAGGGTGCTCAATGGCGGGGCTAGTTCTTGCTGAAGATGTTGCAGAATACAGCCTGGGATACTATCAGGTCCTATGGAAGCTGTGTTCTTTGCCTTGGATAGGGGCTTTGATCTATGGAGATGTGAAGTGCAGGGCAAGTATCGAGGATGTTGAATGAGACTTTGGTGGGGCAGGGGGTAAAGTTTGTGGTGAAACTATCTGCTAGCAGGTAGGCTAAATCAACAGGATCAGTGTAGGTGGCACCGTTAAGAAATAGTTAAGAACAAACCTGGGCTTTGCCATGGAGGTTTCTGATGTAACTGAAAAAGGCTTTGTGGTTAGCCTTTGTTTCAGAGGCTAGTTTTGATTCATAATTGGCTTTGGAGGTTTTCACCAGGGATCTAATTTGCTTGTTGACATCGATGCTGAAGCCAGCCATATCCAAGCTATGGTGCCGAAACTGAGCTCCTCCCTTACCCATAATACCCTTTCCTCCTTCACTACCTCAGATCTCGTTTGCTGCCATTCCAGCTACAAGCGAGTCGTCTGAGCTCCATCTTTGTTTAGTAGTTGAGAATCTTTGTACTCTGGTACTGTTAAAAAATGTTCCCTTTGGTTTCTAAACTTTTCCCTACCCTTCATGTTTTTCATAGAGAGCAACATTTATATCTTTAAGTCTCTTCTGGTCAGATTCCCCTTTCCTCTCTTTCTGTCATGGCTGATAAATTAGACAAGTCAGAGAAGGGTGCAGTATTTAAAAAATGTACTGGGTGTGGGCATAAACTCCCACCCTTGGATGGCCACACGCTGTATGTAGTGTGCTTAGGTGGCCCTCACCTAGACACTGGGTGCTCTATTTGTGTGGGGTTTTCTTCCCATACCCTCACGGACAGACGCAACAAGTCGATTTTAAAGGGTTTGTTACCAGGTTTTTCTGGTGCAGGTGCAGGGACTCAACCATCTATTAAGTTACCCGACAGTAAAATTGGGGATGTGGACAGGAAAGCAGAGAGATCTAAAGACAACAACAGGCCCCTGAAGAAGTGGAGACTTGCGGAATCTTCCCCTGCTGCTGGTGAACCTTTTCCTAAGATTAGGCCTAGGTTATCTTCCCCTCAGCCTAGGTTCTCTCTTGAGCCCCCAGAGTCAGCCTTGCCCAGGCACCACTTCAGGCATGCATTTTTGGCGTCCTCTGCCAGGTTGTCCCATAGTTTATCAGAGAGAAAAGTAGACTGCTTGATGAGACAGTTTCTGCGGACTCAGATCCAGCTGGGAGTCCTTCCTGCCCCCTCCTCACCGGGAGTTGGGGGGGGGTCCTTCCCTTTCCCAAACCCCAAGGCTTCCGGTCCTTCTGATGTCTGAGTTCCCAGCGTCGACATTGTTGGTTTCCTTGACACCGACCATGGCCTTGAGTTCCTCGACCCCTTTCTCTTCGGTGCTGGTGGGCTCTCAGAGTTGTAGCTCGCTCGGTGCCAGTTCCGAGGGTTTGGTGTCGAGTATATTGGTGCCTTCCCTTCGCCTTGGAGCTTTGGCACTGAGCAGCTCTGCACCGACCCCCCCTCCCAATCAGCACAGGTTGGGTCAGGGGTTGCGGTTCCGCCGGCATTGAGTGTCTCGGCACAAGCGTGTGCAGCACTGATCTCCCGTTCTCCAGTGATGTGGTGGGGAGGGTCCTCCCGACCTCTATGTCAGATGCTCGATGCCTTCCCCTCCGGATCCTTTTCTGCTCAAGCTGGACTGTGGACCTGACATCTCCAGTCCTCCACTTCAACAGCAGCCTGCTCTTCCCCTCCAGGTTTTCAGCTCAGAATTTGTAGTTTATTGGCCATTTTGGGTGAATTTCTATCCCATTCATCTTCCTGCTATAAAAACCTGCATTTGCATGGTTTTGCGCACCGCGCAGCACCTGTTAGCTACTGTTAACTATCCCCGGCTCCACAAAGTCTGCTCTTTAGTTTTTCCCTTATAACTAGTCAGTCTTTCAGCCTAAGCACTCAGATCCGCACCTTTTAGCCCAGCACTTCTTCTAAATCTGCTGCAGCATTAAATAACCCCCAGCACTCAACCCCTGCACCTGCCTGGAGGGAACAGTCTATATACTCCCCTACTTGACAACTACCTCCCCACTTAACAAAAGCAAACAGTCTTTACTACCTATTCAGGCATGTCCAAGAGACAGCTCCCGGTGTACTCTGCAGCCTACCTGATGAGCATGGGCATCTTGAGGCAATGCTACAACTGCCTCATGTACACAGACAACCCTTGCCTCCTACCACCAAACACTAATACCTGTGAGAGATGCACTTATACTGCCAATCTAGAGGCAAAGCTCTCTCCAACCAAGACTGGAACAGACAGTCAGGAGGAGAAGGTAATAACTCACAGTATCCCACCCACTTCACATAGACCTACTAAACCAACACCTCCAAAACCCACAAATAGTAACACCAAGACATATATGGAGGCTCTGAATAAAAATCTAAATCTGCCTAGGCAACAGAGACCTCCAAAGCAGACAAACAAGCAGCCTCCTCCCATCAACACACCCCAAACAACACATAGCCCACAATCTCAGTGTGCCATACAACCACAGCCCATAAGGCAAAACAACATACCCAACACACTAGTGATTGGTGACTGTATAGTCAGGCACACCAACGTCCTACTCACCAGACTGGACAAAGAGAAGGTTATTGTCAGCAGCTTGTCGGGTGCCAGAATCCGCCACATAACGCATGCACTCAGTTCACTGCAAGGCAAGTACAAATATGACTCTCTCATTGTCCATATTGGTGTAAATGACCTGAGACATATCTCCCTGGACTACATGAAAAGAGACATGGAAGAGCTCCTCTTATCTTGTAGCCCAGGCAGGTATGACCCTAGCCCTGAGTTAACATCCTCCCTTCACCAAGAATGATACCACAGTACAAGGATAAGATGATCAACTTCAACAATTGGCTAAGCTTCTGGTGTCATTCAAAGGGGATCCAGTATCTTTCTACCTGGGATGACATGCTTGACAGGCCACGATCCTTCGCCAGAGATGGCCTGCACCTGTCACCCCTGGGATTCAGGATATTGGCTAAGGCTCTTGCCGCACCCATAGTACCTTTTTAGGCAAGGCTCAAAAGACAAACACACCACCGTAAGAACTACAGGCGACAATAAACTGAGGGCAATTCTGCTCAATGCAGGAATCTAAACCTCAAAATGCACTCACTCGAGGCACTCCTCAAAATGGAGAACATTGATATCTGTGCAGTGACTGAGATCTGGTTCAAGGCTCTCGAGAGCACCACCAGGCTATAATTCATACCACACGTTTCGGCCACAAAACCTGGGCCAAAACACTAAGGGCGGAAGTGTGTCCATATTTGTCAACGACATCCACATCTCCAGGCTAGTTGCACAACACAATGCCTCTGAGATCATCCAAGTGCAACTAACCCTGGGCAAAAATGCATTCCAAATTGTAGCTTGTTATAGGTCCCTCACTATGACCCAGGACCTACACTCCTCGTTCCTGGAGACATTGGAAAAAATGAGGGTCCAACCAAAACCATTGTAATGGGCTATTTCAACTACCCTAACACAAACTGAAAAAAAAACTACTTTTGTACTAATCCTCTTGCTCAAAGATTCCTGGAATTTATAAACTCTAATGCCCTGGATCAACTTGTCAACACCCCCACCAGGGGCAACAATATTCTGGACCTAGTCATCACCAACATGGGTGACCGGTTCTCAACGCCTGAGATCAACTCCTTGCTTGTTAGATCAGACTATAAACTAATCACCATAGATATTCACATCCTGATCCCACCACCACACAAGGAAACCATCATAAAAAATTTCTCCAAAGTGAACTTCACACTACTCCAAACTGAGGTTGCTAACTTTGCGACGCCTCTGCAGATGGATAATTCAGTTACGACTGCTGAATCCTACACAAATGTGCTCTACAAGCACCTTCACAAGTGCATGGATCGTGCTATCCCCAACAAAACCAAGGCGCTATCATCCAAAAAAGGAAGCCAATCTGGTAGTCCCCTGCCATTAACAAACTCTACAACAGAAGAAAGAAACTGTTGCAAAAGAGAGTAAAAACCCAGGAATGGAGGAAGTTACCGACGGGCCTCAGTAAGATGCTAAGATCCCTCATAAAATCCTCCAAAGGGAATTTTGAAAGAAATATTGCCACGTATTCCAAAGACAACCACAAGGCATTCTTTAGCTATGTCAAGAATCTCCATGGCAACACCCAGATCTGCACCGAGCTACAACAGAACGGCAGAAAATATACAGAGCCAACTGATATTGCCAACATCTTGGTTCAGTGCAAACCTTACTCCCCTCTCACCCCCAAAGGGCCTATAACTATACCAAATGATTGCATAGCCCAGTTAATCACAAACACGCAGGTAAAATGGCACTCTTTAAAGCCAAAAACACAGCATCCATGGGACCGGACAATATCCCAGGCTGCGTCTTACATGAACTCCAAATTGAACTAGCCCCCCACCTAAACTCCATGTTCAATCACAGCTTCATCATAGGCTATGTGGCCACTGAATGGCGCACAGCAACAGTTATCCCACTCCACAAAGGAGGAGCCACCACAGACCCCGGGAACTATCGACCTATTAGCCTGACAAGCCTGATCTGCAAGGCCATGGAACGTATCATCACGGAACTCATAAACAAAGACATTGGTAACCTCCAAACTTTGGATGCTACCCAGTTCAGATTTGTAAAGGGTAGATCATGTCTCCTAAACCTGGTAGATTTCTTTGAAACCGTTACCAAGGCCATAGACTAGTCCACAGAGCCTACCTGGACCTCGCAAAAACCTTTGACACTATCCCTCACTCAGAAATCAGATAAACTCATCAACCTTAACATAAACCCTTGCGTCACGAGATGGGTGGCCAACTGGCACATGGACAGAACCCACACAGTGAGAGTTGCAGACTCTAGATCCGACTCCAAATCAGTGACAGGTGGAGTGCCCCACGGTTCAGTCTTGGGACCTCTCCTGTTCGGTATATACTTCTCCAAAGTGCAAGCGAACACTGATGGTCTATGGCTAACCAAGTTCACAGATGACTGCAAAGTGGGTGCCATAATCGATTCCCCTGCCAATGTAGACATCCTGCAAAAGGGCCTCACTGAGACAGACACCTGGTGCCAAAAACATGGCCTCAAGCTAAATGCAAAAAGTGCATTGTCATCCCCTTTGGTAAAAACAAGATACCCATGAATTACCAAATAGGGGGAAGTTCACTTAACATAGAAAGTGTGATAAGAGACCTTGGGACCCAAGTGGATAGTAATCTCTCCTTTGATAATCACATTGTCACAGTGGTCAGAAAATCTTTCTACGTGGCCCACCTAATCACAAAAGGGTTCTCATCTAGAAAAAAGGAAGTCATTGTCTCCCTCTACTCATCACTTATCAGACCCCTTATTGAGTACAATGCCCCATTTGGGATGTACCTTACAAGACACCTACAGCAACTGGAGAGACCCCAAAAGTACCTCACCAAGAGGATTCGTGGCCTCAAACAGTTGCCCTATGTCGACTGGCTCAAGAAACTCCAACTCTACTCTGTCGCATACTGCTTACTCCGAGGAGACCTCTGTCTGACATACAAGGCTATGTCAAACCCAGAACTGATGGACATGCTCCACGTAAAGAAATCCCAATCTCCCTGAGCTACACACTCTACGGACCTAAACCTCATCACAACAATAAATAGGACATGCTGGAGGGATAGATTCTTGTTCCAGAGACTTCCCATGCTCTGGAACAAAATCCCCATCTACATCAAGCAGAGCTCATCATTAGCATTCTTCAAGAAAAATCTTGATAAGTGGATGGGTAATAGGAAATTCACCCCTGGGATCATGTCTGGGGCTCTGCTTGATAGAGGGGCAGGAATTTAACACTACATGGGTAGCAAAAGCCAAGACACTGTTGGCTAGGCTTACTTTGGTCCTCGGGCTGATAGCCTAGTACCTACCTATGAACCTAAGTACAGTTGTGCAAAATCTTAGCATAGCAGTAGAGGTCCTTCTCTTCACTGTTGCGGTATTCTTTACTATAGGAATCCCCTGCCAGGAGCAGCCCGATATCCGACCATTATCTCAAAGCCTTTAGGTTGTAATGGGTATGCTATACATCACATGTATGCTTCCTGAACACAACATATGGCATAAAGGTGACATCCGGATGTACCATCATCAGAACTGAAAAGGCCCATTAGGAATGACAGTCTAAGGATATAAGTAGGTAACAAGCACATCCAGAAGGAAAAGGACCAGGGGGAGGAGGGAGGGAGAGAGAGGGAGCGAATACTGCAACAGTGAAGAGAAGGACATCTACTGTTATGGTAAGATTTTACATAACTGTACTACGTCCTTCCATATCACTGTTGCAGTACTCATTACAATAGGGAGAGTGCAATAGCTCAGGAAGAAGATGGGGAGGAGGAGGGGCCAGCAGAGCCCTCGAGGAAGCCATGGAGAATGGCCCTAGCAAAGCCAGCTCTGGCCCCAGAAATCACAGCCAACTTATAGTTGGCTCAGTGCTTGGTCAATGTATGCACAGACGTCCAGGTAGCTGCCTCAAGAATAGAATTAATATCCAAACCCTTGAAAAAAGCACCAGAAGAGGCCACAGCCTTAGTAGAATGAGCCTTAACAGAAGAAGGAAAGCTCTTCCTATGAAAAGAGTAGCAAAAAGAAATGGCTGTAGAAATTCAAGAAGAAACAGGTTACTTGAAACTGCCAAACCTAAAGACATAGGATGAAAAGAAACAGAAAGCTGTTTAGATTTATGGAAAGCTTTAGTTTTGTCCAAATAAAATCTGAATTGTCTATGCAAGTCCAAGATGTGCAAAACCTTCTCACTAGCAGACTGCAGAGAAGGGAAAAAGTGGGCAAATGAGGTGGCAACTCATTAACCACCTTGGGCATAAAAGGATTAGTATAAAGTGACACACTGTTCTTATGGAAAGCTAAAAAAGGAGGAAGAGTCATAAGGGCTTGCAGCTCAGACACTCATCTGGCAGAAGTAAAGGTTAAAAGAAGAAAAGTCTTCCAAGATCAACGCTCGAAGGAAGCTGAAGCAGCAGGTTCAAAGGAGCTTGAGTCAATTTTTCTAAAATAAGGTCCCAGGAAAGAGGGACAGGTTTCCTGGGAGGCCTAATGTGAAGAACACCTTTAAGAAACTGTTTGGCTAAAAAAAATAAAAAAAATTAGAGACTAAAGGGGGAGTTAAAGGTGGACACTCAGAGAGAGCTGACTGGTGGGCCTCAACAGTAGAATATGCCAACCCAGCATTGAGCAATTCACACAATTAAGAACCAAAGGATCTACAGTAAGTGGATCCTGGTTATGAGAAAGACACCAAACAGAAAACCTCTTCCATTTGGATAAGTAAGATTTCCTAGTAGTGGTTTTCCTGGCCTCCTGCAAGACCCTTAGCACGTCCTCAGAAAAAGGTTGTCTGTAGGGGATCAAAACACTACACCCATAACGTCAGGTGAAGAGTGAACAGGTGGGGATGGATGAAAGATACTTGTCTTGTGTGAGTACGTCCACCTTGTGAGGTAACTTTTGATGATTGTCCTTGGCAAGATGCAGAAGAAGAGGGAGGGCTTTTGGAATGAGAAAAAGGGGAGGGAAGGCTTAAAGAAACATCCCTTTCTAAGAAAAAGAGAGGGTGTCCACTTTCCTGGCCAGACAGTATGGGGCTCTGGCACAAAACAGAGGAACTTGTCTGTTCAGAGGGGAGGCAAAGAGATCTACTTGAGGAGTACCCCACTGGCAGACAATGTCCAGAAACATATCCTTGTGATGCATCCACTATTGGCATTGTGTTATGGACCTTCTCAAAGAATCTGCCAGTGTGTTATGCTCTGAGGGAATGTAAACTGCTTGAAGGTTCACCTGATACTGGACAGCCAAATCGTGAAGCTGAAGGGCTAGCCTGCATAGGAGGTAAGACATTGTCCCCTCTTGCTTGTTGACTACATCACTGTGGTATTGTCTGGGAGAATCTTGAGAGGCCCTGGAAGGAAAAGAGAATGAAAAGCCTGAAGAGCCAGAAAAATAGCTCTTATCTCTTTGACACTGATGTGGTCTTTCTTTCGTCTAAGAGACAAAAGACCCTGCACTTTCACAAGACCAAAGGAGGCCCCCCACCCCATATCTGAGGCATCTATAAAGAGTTTCTGAGAGAGGACCGGTGGTTCAAAAGGAAGCCCTGGATTGATGGACAACTGACAAATCCACCACTGAAGTTCCAGCTTGAGCCAAGAAAGTAGAGGAACCAGAAAATCTAAAGGATGAGTATGTTGAAGCCAAACTGACTTTAGAAACCACTGAAGCTTTCTCATGTGGAGTTTGGCTAGAAGGAGCATAGGAATGGTGAAAGCCATGAAACCCAGAGCTCTGAGAAACTCCCTGGCTGTAACTGAAGCCAGAAGAAGAAGGGATTGAAAGAAAGCAATCATGGTTAAAGCCTTGGGTGGAGGCAGGGATGCCAGCATTGGAACAGTCTGGATCCTGCATCCCAGAAAACCATGATCCTGAGAAGGAGTCAGGAACAACTTTTGGAAATTTACCATGAATCTTGGGCTTTGTAGGAGAGAAATAGCAATGTGTAGCTGCTGAAGTAATATCTCCGGAGAGGAGGCCTGAATCAGCAGGTCATCCAGATAAGGAAAGAAATGTATCCACCTTAATCTGCAGAAAGCAATCACAGGTGTGAGGCATCTGATGAAGGCCCTTGGGACAGTAGAGAGGCCAAAGGGCAAAGCAGGGAACTGAAAATGCCAGGAAGCAACAGAGAAATGTAAAAACCTTGTGAAAAGAGGATGAGTAGAGAAGTGAAGATAAGCATCCTTCAGATCCAAGGAAACTAGAAAAGCCTGAGGAAGTAGCAGAAGAAACCAGGTTTGAAGGGACAGCATCCAAAAGTAAGGGACTCTCAAAAAGGTATTTACTTGAGAAAGGTCCAGAATGGATCTACAGGTGTCTTTTTTCCTGGTGACCAAAAACATTGTGGAATAAAACCCCTTCCTCCTCTGAGGAGTTGGAACGTCTTGAATCGTTCCTTGAGCCAACAGGACCTGAAGTATCTCTGGAAAAAGAAGGGCAGTTGTTCCTGAGGAAGCTGAGGAATGCCCAAAATGGGGACAGGGGATTTCCAAACCATGTAATAACCCTGGCGAATGATGGAAAGAACCCAGGAGTCTTGGGTGATTTTTAACCAAAAAAGAAGGGACAGCGAAAGTCATAGAGAAAGAGCAATGTGACTGAGAAGAGGAGGGCAAGGACAGTCACACAGCACCTGGTGAGCAGGGCAAGGACAGTCACACAGCACCTGGTGAGTAGGGCAAGGACAATCACACACAGCACCTGGTGAGTAGGGCAAGGACAGTCACACACAGCACCTGGTGAGGAGGGCAAGGACAGTCACACACAGCACCTGGTGAGGAGGGCAAGGACAGTCACACACAGCACCTGGTGAGGAGGGCAAGGACAGTCACACACAGCACCTGGTGAGGAGGGCAAGGACAGTCACACACAGCACCTGGTGAGGAGGGCAAGGACAGTCACACAGCACCTGGTGAGGAGGGCAAGGACAGTCACACAGCACCTGGTGAGGAGGGCAAGGACAGTCGCACAGCACCTGGTGAGGAGGGCAAAGACAGTCACACAGCACCTGGTTTGTCAGGAAACGGAGGCTTATGAGTAGAAGGAGTTTGGGTAGCCTTAGCAGGGGAGGAAGTCCTTTTAACACCTTTTTTACCTTTGTGGAGGGTGAGACTGTCTACGGAGAAAGGCAGGTTTGTTAGGGTAATTCCTCTCAAAACTTGGGAACAAGTGAAACAAAAATATGCTTCAACTCTTGTAAAGCTTTTCCCTTTTCTTGCAGGGACTTAAAAAACTCTGCAGCACCAAACAAATGTTTATTATCCAGAGGAGCATTCATCAGTTAAGCCTTGATATCATAAGGCAAATGCTGAAGTCTGAGCCAGGAATGCTTCCTCCAAACAAACCCAAAAGCAGCAGCCATAGATGAAGCATCAGCTGCATCAGAGCTGCATTTAATGGAGTGGCAATAAATATAAGAGAATGTCTTGTGCAAGACAAGAGCTGAGGCCTTCCCTTCAGAATCAGGAAGATCTGAAATGGCTTGAAGGTCTGAGAGAGAAGACCTAACACATACTTGGTCTTGTGTGTCTGACAGTTCACAACTCTGAAGGTTAGGGTAGCAGAAATATACAACTTTTTACTTAGCCTCTACATGGTTTTGCTGTCCTTATCAGAGGGAAGCAACTTAGCTGAAGGCAACAATTTGGAGGACTTATCGGAAGCTACTGACACCACAGAAGAGCAGAGGGGCACTTATAAAGAAACTTGCAGTCATCAGGCACTTTATAAAACCTATCAGGTTTCTTGGGAGCAGGGGAGTGGGAATTGAGAGCCTGAGAAGCAGTGGAAAAAGCATCCAGCAGGGCAGCAGGAACAGGAGCGGGTGTAGGAATCTCCATCTGCAGAAGCTCATAGTACCTCTTCTGAACATCAGACACCTTAGCACAGTCCCACTTGAAAAATTTCATCATTCTGGAAACAGTGTCATCAAACGAAATCTCAAAACGAGTCAGGACTGATAGACTCTTCCTCCTATAAACCATAGCCTAATGGAGAAGGAAGCTGACAGGAATAAGTAAATGACTCTTCATTAGAATCATCATCATCATCATAACAATCCTGCTCCCTAGGCTTCTTGAGAAGGGTAGATGACCAAGGAGGAACAGGAACAGAAATCTCCTGTGGAGGCTTCAAAGGCGTAAGAGCATTAAACAGACCTTGAGTGAAGTTTTGCCATTCGCACTGAGGATCTTTTGGAGCAGGCAAACTGTGTTTAGTCTTCTGCTCCTTTTTAAGAGGGACATCAGCCTTGAAAAATTTAGGAGGCTCTGACCCGCAACAACACTCTAATCATAGTCGGCACCTCTTCCCTCACTAATATCTGAGGAAATACCCTAGGCTCTTGAGTAATTACCAGTCATGGTTCCCTCGTACATGTGAAGCAGACATCTGCAAGGTCTCCATAGATGCGCATGGAGTTGGATCCATGCTGGCCTCTGAAATGGTTGCAGCAGAGGAATCCAAGAAGGAAAATTGAAAATCCTCCAAGCTTTCACCAGCCTCGAGAGAGAGATCTGGTGGAGGTACAACTGAAGAATCTGACTGAGCTTTCTTGGTTGTCTTCGAAGACGGCTGACCCTCAGGCTGGGAAAATCTTTCCATGGTGTCTTAAGCCAACAGTTTAAGTCATTGGTTCTGTAGGTAGATCACAAGGGAAGAAAGCAGACTGCACAACGTCTTGGGGATGGAAGCTTGACAAATCTCACAGGACGTATGGTTGTGGGAAACACCTAAAAAGAACAAACACTGCTCGTGATTATCTTTATAGGGAATCTGTCTCCCACACTGGCATTTCCACTTTCTGGATGACATGAAAACCTAACAACCAGAAACAGGGCAAAGCAAAGATAAGAAAATAAAAAATAAATAAATAATTGGGTACTTATCTGAAAACAGTTGAAAACCAACATACGAACAAGTGTTCAGACCGAAGATCGAAGATGGCATTCGGTCTGGCAGCAAAAATGTGCTGAGGATGGTATATCCGGACGTCACCTTTATGCCCTACTCCGTGCTCAGGGAGCATGTGTGTGACATGCAGCATACCCATTATAACCTAAAGACTTTGGTATGCTGGCTGGGCATTGGACTTCCCTTGGCAGGGAATCCGTATTGTAAAGAATACTGCAACAGTGATATGGAAGGACATGATTTGTGTCAGTGGGGGATTCTACTACTGCTCCTAATTTGCAATCATCTGCAAATTTAGTTAGCTAAAGGCCACTGACATTGGCCTCAACTTCAGAGAAGTAAAGGGCAGAGCATGCCTACTCAACCTGGTAGACTTCTTTGAAAAGGTTACCAAAGTAATGGATGAGGGCAAAATTGTTCACGCTATCTACCTTGACCTGACCAAGGCATTTGACACAATACCCTACTCGGGCATTGTTGACAAACACAAGAGGTTGGGCACAAACCTGTATGTTACCCAGTGGATAGCCAACTGGCTCACAGACAGGACCTAGGAAGTTAGAATTGTGGAGTCCACCTCTACAAAGAGGCCAGTCACCAGTGGAGTCCCTCAGGGATCAGTCCTTGGACCACTCCTTTTTGGCATTTACTTCTCAGAAGTCAAGGCCAATGTCAGTGGTCTCTGGCTGATTTAATTTGTAGATGACTGCAAATTAGGAGCTGTCATTGAATCTCATGCCGACACAAATGTTCTCCAGGAGGGGCTGACATGGACAAACAACTAGTGTCAGAGTCTGTGTACGTGCATATGGTTGACCGGTGAATGGGTGATCGAATATGGCCGAAAGGAGTGCAGCAACATCACAGAAATGCGATTGCAAGTGTTGTGATTCGCAAAATCCCATCCCTTTTTGACCCATTTTAGCACTCGTTTTATGGTGCAGAGCAGTCGGAAATGTCGAATTTGATGTTTTTACGATATTCCAACCATTCACCGTTAGAGGATTCAGGGGAAAGGTCAGTAAAATGTATGGTCAAGCAGTGTGCGCTCGACCATATGAATGTAAATCTTCAGTGTCTTGGACTAAAATGAAATGCCAAGAAATGCATAATAGTATCCCCTTTGGGAAGTCATCCATCCCTGGTAACTATCATATTGACAACACACCCCTTAGCGATGGCCCAGTAGTCAGGGACTTAGGGACACACAGATAGTAATCTAGCCTTTGATCATCACGTGTCTACAGTACTAGCTTTCCATGCTAGCAAATATTGCACCCCCTAGAATGACACCAGAAATTAAGGCAATTACTCATGTTTTGTTCGTATTGTGGCATCATCCTTGGAGAAGGTAAAATGCTGCTCAGTGCTAGGCTCTTACCAGCCTGGGACACATATTCCAAGAGCTCCATGATGTCTCTCTCCATATACATCTCTGGTCATTTACATCCACATGGACTATGACTGTGTCATACTGGTACTTGTGGTCCAGTGACCTGAGGGCATGCGTAATGTGGCAGATCCTGGCCCCTGACAAGCAACTGACTGTGATTTTCTCCTTACTTAGTCTGATGAGAGGGACATCAGTACATCTCACAATGGAGTCTCCAATGATTAGAATGTTAGATTATGTGATGGCTTGACTTACGGACTTAGAATTAGAAGCTGAGATGTGGCTGTTTATGTTGATTTGAAAGTGCATTCGGGGCTGCTGAGGGTATTTGTTATATGTACTTTGTCTAGAAGGTTTTGAGGGTTTAGGAAGGTTACATTTAAGTGCCTCAGCATATGCGAGTCTGTGTCTGCTCTGAACTGTATGTGATGGGTGAAACTTGTGTACTACTGACACCCTTATTGACATAAGGAGTGTTTTTATGTGAGAGCTTTGCCTCCAGTGACATTGTGTAAATACATCTCTCATATACCATATCAGTTTGTTTGAGAATTAACTGGTTGTCAGTAAACATGAGGCAATTTCTACAGGGATACCGAAAATCCACAAAAATCAACTAGATCCCCCATTAAGACCTATAGTGTCAGCTGAAGGTTCTAGAACTCAAACCTTGGCCAAATATGTGGATCTTAAGTTAAAACCTATATGGACTGGGAGGCCGAGTATCTTGAAAGACTCATGGGAGTTAATGAAAGACTTAAATCAATGTATATGGCAGGATGATGTGTTATTCTTAACTATCGATGTAGTCGATCTATTCTCCTCTATACCACATGATGAGGGTAAGAACATATTGGAGGATATAGTCTTTGGATATGAAGGTATGACTAGGAATGACAAATTGGCATGTTTATGGCTCATGGACTTGGTCCTAAGCAACAACTACATACATTTCAAAGGAGAGTTCTTCCAGCAGACCAAAGGAGTAGCTATGGGGGCAGCTTGTGCCCCCACATATGCTAATCTTATTTTAGCATTTTGGGAAGAAAAGTATGTCCTTAAATCTATTTACAAAGATTGTTGGATGATGTACAGGAGGTTTTTGGACGATATAGTTATTCTCTGGACGGCTGGGAGAGACAGATTATTTGAGTTTTTAGAATACTTAAATTTAACTACTATTTTTTTGAGTTTTACACATCATGTTTCAGATACTAGCTTAGTATACTTGGACATTGAATTTTACAAAGGAGAAGGACAGTATGAATCCAGAGTTTATAGGAAGCCCACATACTGCAATTCCTAAGTGCCCACCCAAAACATTGTAAAAAAAGTATTGTCAAGGGACAATTTGTTAGGGGTAGCCGCATGACAAGTCTGGAGCAGGATTTCACAAATGAATGTGATCTATTAAGAAAGATGTTTGTAGAGAGAGGCTACCCTAATGAGTTTGTGGAGCAAATAAGGATAGAAGTGGAAGAAGGAAGGAAGGACAGATTTGAACCTATATATAAAGGGCAAAGAAATGGAGGAATTTTTAACTCAGTCCCTTGCAATGCACCAACAAGTAGTAATAGTAAAAAGTCTGAGGACCTCTCCCAGGCCTTGGTCCTGGAATACAATGGTATAAATAGTGGCATTAGTAGAATATTTTTTAAAGAATGGGACAGGTTTCTAGCATTTTCTGATATTGAAGGTATATCCAATATTCCTAAGAAAATAATTTATAGGAATTCCAGAAATATGGGCAATATTTTGGAAAGTAAAAAGAATCCTAATAACCGAAATAATAATAGGAAGGGAACCTATAAATGTGGGCATTGTGGCCAATGTAGTTATGTATTAAATAGGGAAGGGTATTATATCCCAAGCAGGAAGAAAATGATAAATAGTCCGGAATACTTCAACTGTAATACAAAAGGGATAGTATACCTTGCTTTTTGCGAAAAATGTGGCTCATTTTATGTTGGTAAATCTGAAAGAGTTTTAAGAAAAAGGATTTATGAGCACATTTATGAAATTTCTATTAAGAAAGAAAGTAATGCTTTATACAAGCATAGCAAAATATGCAAGGAATACAAATTCAAGTTTTTGATTATAGAGCACATTCAACCAGATATTCGGGGGGGACCTTGGGAGACTAGAATTGAGTATAGAGAGCTTTGGTGGCAAGTAGCGTTGAATGCTGATAAATATCCAGGGTTAAATGACAATATAACTATATTACCTTTATTGAAATTAAGAGCAGCTAAGTTATAAAAATGTCATTACCTACTCTTGCCACCAGAGGCCCCCATAGTCCCCTTTATCTGGAATCATGAGCAAATGTATCTTTGATTTGTTACTTATAGTTTTAATTTTATATATATATATTTTATATCTTGAAAGGTAAAACATTTATGGGACTTTTTGCATTTTAGTAAATATGAGTCCCTTGTAATGTACTTCATATATGAATTCATCTGTGAATGTTTTAACTGTTTCAGCATATAATCTATGGCAGCTAATTGAAGTTTTCTTATTCACATGTTACTATTACATATATTTTTTATGAATTATGCATATATTCAAGTACAAAACTTACTTATAGAATATTTATTTAATAATGTTGCAGTTTTTAATATATTTATATATATTTAAGGTTTTATGAACTACAACGTGTGGTAGATATGGTTCCTATAGTAATATAGAGGACAAAGCAGTTTTAAACAATTTTGAACAATTTTTTAAAATCTTAATTGATATTAATTAATGAGCAATTAAGTGAAGCAGAGACTATATAAAAGCACTTTTTATTGATGTTACTGGTCATTCTGATGAAGTCGTGAAGGTGACGAAAACGCAGTGTGTGAATTTTATACTAAGGCGTTCATGGTTTTGTATCTGGCGTTTGGACTACATTAAAGTTTGCTGAACTGTTCTCCGTGGTGGCGAGTTTGTCCTTTCGTTATCTGCTTGATTTTTACATTTTGCAATTTCTACATTGCCTTAGGATGCCCATATCCACCAAGTGGGTAACCAAGATATTGGGAAAATTCATATCCATGGCAACAGTCCCTTATTTATTGATTAGATGGTCAGGAGTATCTGGTTTCCAGCTCTGGGGGCATTGCTTGTCACTGAAAACTAGTTGCCCTGTAGTCAACTAGGTATTGGTGAAATTGCAAGGATGCTTTTACTGGAAAAATGTCAACTCACAGTGTCTGCTTCTATACAAGGCACTGACAAACACTTGATGGGAATCTAATAAGTAGACTGGTGATTTATGGATGAAGTATTTTTAGGAGATATTCTGAAATTAGGTTCGACAGCAGCAAATCAAGCAATACATACGGAAAAGAAAGAATTAGCTTTGACAAGAATGATGAAATGATGGGATTCTCTGAGTGGCTACTGCCCAGCTACTGCTAGTGTTGGTCTCACCACAACTTCAGGATGCTAGGATACAATGGTCCTTTGCTTCTTATAGGTTCATAGGAAATTTCTAGGCTAATAGGTTAAGGGCCTTTACAACCCTAGCCAATGTAACCTGCTTTTACCCAACATACGGCCCCTAGGGGCAAGAGGATGACATGGATTTGTGCCTCTTACAGATTGTCCCTGTCCATAAGCGACATAGGCACTACACCAGGAGTGAATTTGAGATTTCCCATCCATTGATCCAAATTGCATTTGAAGAGGGCCAGGCAAAAGACTCTGCGACTTCTTTGCAACAGGCTTTCTATTCATATTAAGCTATCTCTGAGACATGTATCTGTCTTTCCAGCATGTTTATTTGAGTCATTGACTAAGTTTAGATCCCTAGATTAGGTGACACTTGTGCTGTTTGACTTACGGATGTGTAGCAGCTCCATCAGGGCTGGATTTGAGTGCCTTATAGGTCAGGCATAGGCAACCCCTTGTAATCTGTAGGAGACAGAGTAAATGGATAGTTCTTTTAGTCTGTCCACAAAGTTCATGTTGTTTACACCCTGTATTTTCTTTGTGAGGAACTTCTGAGGTTACTCCAGCTCCTGTCAATGTTTAGTCAAAAGCATGCCAAATGGTGTACAGTACTCAAGTATTGGTCTAATGAGGGCTGGGTACAGCAGGACTATCGTTTCCTTGGCTCTGGATACCTTTACTTGTAAGTTTTGCCACATAAAAGGATTTCCTCACCACAATGGACACACTAAGGGGCATGCTATTGATGCAATTTGGATGGGGTATTTGACTTCCCAAAGGGTATGATAATGCATTTAGGCCATGGTTCTGCCACCAATCATTTGTCTGATCTAGACCCTCCTGGAGGATATCTACATCGTTGGGTGAATCAATGACTGACCCCACCTTGCATTTGTTGGTAAACTATCATGTATTGGTCTTCCACATTTGCCTTCACTTCATAGAAGTATATTCTTTACAGGAATGGTTCCAGTACTGAGCCCTATGGCACACCACTATAACTGCCCTATTGCTGGATCTGGATTCATCCACTTTAACCATGTGTCCTGTCGGTGAGCCAAATGGCTCTCCATCTGGTGACATAGGGATTTGTGCCCAGTTTTGTGAATTTATAATACCAGAGTGGGGAATTTTGTCAAATGTTTTGTCCAGGTTGCGGTAGGTGGTGTGTACTGCTCTACCCTCATCCATGGCCGTTATGACTTTCTCAAAGAAATCCACCAAATTCAGTAGGCATGACCTTGGGTCAGGTCCAGTGTTTGGATGTCTCCTATGTCATTATTTATGTGGTCCATGATTATTCTTTCCATGGTCTTACATATAAGACAAGTAAAACTTAAGGGTCTTTAATTTCCAGAGTCAGTAGATGGTCCTCCTTTATGAAGAGGGATGACTGTTGTTGTCCTCCACTCTATCGGAAAAAAAGCCATTTTGGAGGTGTGGTTAAATAGAGATTGTAATGGGCCTGATTTGTCCTGATTTAAGCTATTTAAGAGGCAACCTGGTATACTGTCAGGTCCCAGTGAAGCCATGTTTTTAGCTTTAGACAGCACAGTGGCAACCTGTTCTTTGATGATAACTGGAGTGATGGAAAGTATTTGGGTCTATATCATATGAGCGAATTGCACAAATTGCGAATGCTCATAATATCAAGTGTACCGGACCTCAAAGTGCTTTTTCTGAGATCGCGGTACAATAGGAAGTTCGAGGTCCAGTACGTTTGATATTATGTACGTTCGCAATTTGTGCGATTCGCTCATATGATATAGACCCAGAGTATGTTTGGGGGGAGAACTGGGCATGATGGGGAGGTGCAATTTGAGCCAAATTTATCAGCCAGCAGATTTGCTATGTCTTCCAGCTTGAGTAAAGGTGATGCCATCTACAACTAATTCTGCACATTGTTGGGTGTCACCCTTAAGACTGCAGACATAACTGAAAAATGCCTTATGGTTATCCTTAGATTTGGAGGCTATTTTTACATCTAAGTCAGCTTTCAGAGACTTGACTAGTACCCAGATTTGCTTGTTTATACTAATGAGAGACTTATTTCTCTGTTGTGCACATTCCCTCGTACTTCTTTCTTTTGTTGTACAACCTATTAATACTAGGGTCCACTAGTGTAGCTTGATTTTGCAGTTTGACCTGGTTTTATTTTGATCTGTTTCTAATGTTTTCATTCAGTTGTTTATATGGTTATGTAGGGCTTTTGTGTATGCCTCTGCATAGGCTACTGTGCTTTCTGGATTTGGGGGAGCTTGAAAACTAGCTATGCCATTCCTTAATAAGGAGTAATTTACCTTAGAAACATTCTTAAAGTTTTTGGGGTTAGGTGGGGGACTAGTCTCTCCTTTATTTCAGGGGAGACTGCTTTGTGATTTGATTTTACTAGTGAGGACATAAAACTGGGGGAGTGCAGCCTTCTTCCATATTTGTGAGTACCAGATCTAGGATATTTGTTCCCTTGGTGGCAGTGCAGACTAACTGCTCCAGGGCATTTAAACTGATAAAGTCAATAAATCTTTGGGCCTGCATGTTAGGGGCTGTGTATGCCTCCCAATTAATGGAGGGGTAGTTAAAATCACTCATGAGTGTGGTATTGGGCTGAATGGTGAGTGATTCTAGTAACTTCAGATATGATGTATGGATTTCCTGGTTCATAGTGGGGGACGTGTATCTAGCAAGAATACAGTAATGGATTTTTCCTATGGTTAGGTGGACATGGAGTAGCTCAGTCATGTTCATAGATTAGTACTAAGCTAACTGCCCTTGCGAGCCATTTTAAGCCTAGCCAATTATCCCTTGTGAGACTCAAACCCTGCACCTTGTATTTGTAAGGCAAACACCTTAACCATTAGACCACCCTCCCAACCCTCATATTGTTTTACTAGCCTTGAGTTATGCTTATCCTGTATGTAGATGGATACATGTCCACCTTTAGCTCTTTCATGTTCATTTGATGGTCAGAATGTATGAAAGGCATTATAGTCATGCACTGCCAAAGAGCTTTCCATAGCTTTGAATCATGTTTCAGTAACTGCACAGACGTCAGCATTCTCCAGGGTGAGGACAGGCTCTAGAGAGGGCAGTTTCTTATTGAGGCTCCTAGCATTGAGCAGTAACAATTTTAGCTTTTCCCCCGAGTAGCTTTAATTAGGTTGGAAGGTTCATCTGTTTGGCAATGCCTAAAAAAGACACTGTAGGGGTGGATGATGTTTTGGCCAATATCTGAAAGCCTAGAGGTTCATAGGTTGGTACTAGGCTATCGGCCCAAGGGCCTACGTAAGCCTAGCCAGCAAGGTACCACAGCTTACGCCACCCAAGAAAGTTATTTTCCTGTGCCATTGTCCAGCAGAGAGACAGAAGTGATCCCAGAGGTGTATTTCCCATCCACTCATCAAGATTTTTCTTGAAGAGTGCTAATGAAGAACTTTGCTTGACATAAATGGGTAGCTTTTTCCAGAGTATAGGAAGTCTCTGGGACAGGAATCTAGGTGACAGGTGAAGACCATCCCTGACAAAGCAGTGCGACCTATCAACTATGTCCCTCAAGGGTAACCAGTATTGGACCCCTTTGGACACCAGTAGTTAAGCCAATTGTTAAAGTCAATCATTTTCTGCTGGTATTATGGCATCATCACTGGAGACAGTAGAATGGTGCTCGGTACTAGGCTCATACTTGGCTGTGGCACATATTATGAGATCAATTATGTGTCTCTCCATATTGTCCAAGGAGGTATGGCTCAGTCATTCATGCCCACATGGACCATGACTGAGTCATACTGGTACTTAAGGCTAAGTGACCTGAGTGCTTGTGTGATCTGGTGAATCCTGGACACTGACAGGCAACTAACTGTGATCTTCCCCTTATGCAGCCTTGTAAGACAGACATCAGTGTGTCTCACAATGGAGTCTCCTATAACCAGAATATTGCACTGTGGAGTGTTTTGCCTTATGGTCTTAGCAGTTGAGGCACAATGAGACATGGCTTTGTATTGTGATGGGAATTGTCTTGTTTGTGTACATGCAGAGTTTCTGAGAACTGCACCTGAGAGGCCTTTGAGGTTTGGGTAATTTACATCTGAGCACCTCTACATATGTGGGTCTGTATGTATGGTCCTTTTGCAGGTGCAGTGAGTGATGTGTGTGAGTTGCTGACAACCTCTTTGTTGCTTTTTTTGTCTGTAGGTGACAGTCTAGCCTCTAATGTCAGTGTGTAACTACATCTCTCTCATACTGTATTTGTCTGTTAAAAAATTAAGTGGTTGTTAGTGCACATAAGGCAATTGTTACATTGCCTCATGATACCAATGTCCACCAAGCTGGGTGCAGAGATAGCCGAAAAGTGCTCATCCATGGTTGCAAGTCCTTATGTGTACTTGAAATGATAGCAGTGGAGGGTAATTGTAACGGGATGAAGGAAGTGCACTTACGTGGTGAAATCAGCAGCTAACCTAACCAGCAATTCTGCCCTGTGCCAAATCAGATGCTGTCTGAGCAGCAATAGCCCTGGGTGCTATAATTAGGTAACTAGCACAGTAAACTTTCACAGTAATGAAAATAAGCAATGTTTCCAGGCATTTGCATCTGTACAGGGCACTGGCACAGTGAACAGCTCTGTGCAAATGTGCTGAATGTATACCAGCACTGGAAATATAGAGAACTAACTGCACCCTCTGGCCAATACGACAATTATACTTGGAGCCCATTTGTGTTCTTCCAAGCTCAGATAGACCAGGTAAACACCTGCTTGCCACTAGATGAATAATTCCAGTTCTCCTAATGTAAAAGCACAGTAAAGGAGTGTCCAGAGTGAAATGCTACCACAAACTTAAAGATATGGATAGAGCACTGTACTTTAAACAGCTTATAAAAGTGTGATTATTGAATAACAGTACTTCACTTTGTAAAAATGAGCAAAGAGCCACTCAATTGTACAGAATTTATAAAGGCACTAAAAAACAAGATAAACCAATTAATAAGCCCTCCAACCAATAAAACTACACTCAGAAATATCAAGTGTTTCCCCAACCTAAACAGACCAAGCTATAACCCAGTGACACTAGATGGAAAATCCACTGATCTCTTTATGTAAAAACACAGAAATGTACTTGCTAGAGTGTAAAAATATACTACTTTACCCAAAGCTAGCTAGATAATGAATTCATAGCAAGTATATCGGTAAGACGGACAATGAGCGTTAGAGTGCACTTTTTTCAAAATAAGCACAAGGAAAGGCAAATATATCAGTGTAGAAAAGGAGGAGCTTATAAACCTCAATTTATGCTAGGGGTGGACAGCTTAAAATCACCAGATTTAAACAGCAGATCAAGAACTGGGTGGGTGGAAAAATAAATAGCACAGAATCACCAGCAGTTCTTGTAGTTATGCAAGCTTGCAGTCTTGCCAAGAAAAGGCAAAGACCCAGAAATTCACTGTGTATTTAAGTATCACTCATGAGACAGTTTAACCAATGAAAAAACGTGAAATGTGCAGCCTAATTTGTGCCTCTGTCTCACACAGAACAAAACACTAGGCCAAGCAGATTTCTTAAAACAGAAAACTGGGCTAGCCTAGATAGAATTTACATTTCACAGGAACATGTGCACTTAATTGAAGGTCTTGATTTGTGTCTTTCAGCTTTTTCCCGGTTAGGGGTTGCCACAATGGAACTCCGGTCTGCTAATGATTGGCAGTAGAGTTTTACGTGTTGGCTTGCCGGGCCTAATGCACAACCTTCAACGAAGGAATGCCCATTCACACGTCGCCACACTGAAGACGCTCTAACTGAGGATCGAACAGGCAACGTCTAACTGTGAGGTGACAATGCTACCGCAGCACCACCACTGCAGTAATTAAAGGTCTTGATACTCCCCCAAAAACTATTTCAGATCACGCACCAATAATTAAAATAAAAACACACGGCAATGAAATAAAAATGAAACACTGGTGCTTTCCCACCTATCTGCTGAAAAGAGAGGAATTTAAGGATGCGTAGTGGAGATTATTCAGGAGCTATTCGAGAGGATAAAAATTTTTCTGAAAATAGAGCTAGGTAGTAGGATGAAATTAAGGTGGAGTTTAAAAATAGGGTAGAAATAAAGGGAGCTTTGGTTAAAAGTAACAAGAATTATTTAGAGGGACTGACAAATGTTTAAGTATTGCAGAGTAGGGGGAATCTCGCAGAACAAGAACATGATCAACTGTAGAATGCTAAGCAGAAAATAAGGTATTACCTCGATAATATACAAGAGT
The DNA here is from genome assembly GCF_019279795.1 of Protopterus annectens. Taxonomy (NCBI): domain Eukaryota; kingdom Metazoa; phylum Chordata; order Ceratodontiformes; family Protopteridae; genus Protopterus; species Protopterus annectens. The sequence goes on along the minus strand of NC_056743.1, from coordinate 422,464,957 downwards.
TTGAAAAGATTGCTATCAAGTTTTTGATAACACTAGAGCACAAAAACTTTTAGCACGACGACTCCGGCAACAGAAAGTAGAAAGGACTGTTGCCAAGCTTAGAGAGCATATTACAAAGAAGGTAACAAGAAACCCTGTAGAGGTATTAGAAATATTTTGGAAATTTTGTTAAAAGTCTGTATGGAAATCAAGAAAAGATACAAATGGAAATGTTTATGGAAGAATGAAATATGCTAAGGTTAGAGGAAGATGAGGCTCAATTACTAATGGTTAGGCTAGAAGGAGCCAAGATAAAAATTGTGATGTATAACCAATCTACAGGAAAACCCCCAGGAATAGATAGTATTCCTATGGAAGTTTGGAAGCTATTAGAGCAAAACTGATAAAGATCTGGAAGGTTTTGTTTAACAATATTTTAAGACGAAAAGTACCAACAACCTGGAAGAAAGCAGTGGTAGATATAATACCTAAAGAGGGTAATGATCCATCAAATCTAGCCTCATACAAGCCCATTTCAATACTAAACCATGATTATAAAGTGCCCATGTCTACAGTGGCTAAAAGAATTGCAAATGTAATGCCAAAATTGATAGATATGGATCAGTGTGGTTTTGTGGAGGGGAGGTAAACATTTGACATTAGCAGAACATTGATGATCCAGAGGGAAGCAGAATGTAAGAAAATACCATTATTGTTGGTCAGTCTTGATGCAGGGAAAGTATTTGACAGAGTAAGCTGGGACTTTATGAGCAGGGCAAGGGAAGCATTTGCATTTCCTGAAAAATATATAAGGTTGATTAGGAAGATATATGAGGGATTGGAGGCGAAAACTGAAGTGGGTAGGGCCCTCTCTGAATATTTCTACTTCAGCAGAGGAACCAGGCAGGGGGTGTCCTCTTTTCCGTTTGTTATTTTCATTATATTTAGAACCGTTGGAAAAGTAAATAAAGAACCTAGAAATTCAAGGATATAATTGGTATAGTAGCCTAGAAAAGCTGGCTCTATTTGCAGATGATATTATTTTATACCTGACAAAACCAGAAAGAGACATTACAGTGTTATGGAACATTTTGAGACAGTTTCATGTCTTTTCGGGTATAAAAAATTAATGAAGCTAAAACAAAGGCAATAGTGGGTATAATATGTACCCACATATGAATTGGTTCAGCAATATCCATATTTATGGGGACATCATTTGTATTTAGGAGTATGGATTATAAATTATTCTGGTGTGACAGTTAAGGATATGTGGGAAGAGACTAAACAAAAGATAATATAAAAACTGAGAAAATGGAAGCTTTGTTATATGGATATGGACAGTATAATACAAGCAGTTAAAATGCTTTTAGTTCCATTAGTCTTATACACTGGTCAGGCATATTTTTATAAACCAGGGGAAGTTGTGGGTTAATAAAGAGCTGATGGACTTTATCTGGGAGAGGAAGACAGCAGGAGTCGAGTGAGATATGCTGATTCTTCCAGTAGAACAGGGAGGATTGTGATTACCCACTTTGAAGGGGTATTTCAGAGCTGCACAGTTAAGGCTCCTATACATAGTACAAGCAGATAATTATAATTCAAAGTGGAAAATAATGATGATGAAATAGGGGGGAATGTCACGAAACAAGGAGAGAGAGGGATTCTGGATGAGGACCTTTAAAGAGAATAACAGTAATTATAACAGAATATTACATCTATAAAGTACCAGAAAGTATTCTAGGAACTAATCCTTCACAGAAATGGAGAAAGGTGATTCTGCCGATAAGAGATGACTGCAAGTAGGGTTAAATAGGCAAGGAGGGCTGGAGTTTATTGGAGAAAACTGGCAAAGAAACCAAGGTATTGGGAGCAAACAACTGCAGAGGGGAAGATGATAGAATGGGAAGACGCTAAGAATGTATTTGGACTGCAGGTTAGAGATTGCCTTCCCTATCAAGGATTGATATCAGAGTCTAGGCAAAGAGAAAGAAATAGGGGTGGGGGGTCCCGAAATGAAATATCAGCACTGGTAGAGGTTTTAGTGTATATGGAACAGGAGGTGCCATTAAAAAAGGAATAATTAGTAGAGCATATGAAATATTGCATTATAACTGTAAGAATCAATCAGAGGAGGTTAGAAGGATTGGGAAGAGAGACTGGATAAGCAATTTATAGAGAAACAATGGTAGGATATATGTATGTCTCTCAAATATGCGACAAAATCTAGAAGATTTAGGATTCTTGCTTGAAATGTTTACATAAATATTTTTATACCCCAAGTAGACTCCAGAGAAATTTTCCTCGGATAGACAGCAAATGTTGGATGTGTAACAGGGAAGAAAGAGGTAATTGGGAACATATTTTCTGGGTGTGTAGTGAGTTGGCGGACTTTAATGATTCTCTGCAGGATACACTGTCGGGAATGCTGCGTGGGCAGATTGGTGTGATGAGGGAGATGATTCTTCTGAGCTATGATGCAGAATCAGAATTGCCTAGACATGGTAAGGTCTTTCTGTGTCTAATTATGGTGGTTGCCAAAAAAGCAATTACTAGAAAATGGAAATCAAAATCTAAACCAACTATATTAGTAGTGAACAGAGTAACAGAGAGAAAACAACTGGAATTGAGATCCTTAAAAAAGGGTAGGAGCAAAGTACATAAAAAATGGGAACTAGGGGAAGAATGAGGTTTAAAATTCGGCAGGACTTAAATGAGCTATTTGATGTTTGACTGAAAATAGGCAAATTATAAATGATGTATAATGTTTGCACCTGGGAGTGTGTCAGTATGGTCTGTGATGTAAAATGTTTGCAACTAGGATTGTGTCGGTGTGGTTTGTTTTTATTCATATAAATTTATGATTGCTTATGTCGTAAGTGATGGTTTATTAAAGATGTTTCTTGTTTCAAAAAAGGGGGCAAAAATTGAATAATTTATGTAATGTTGCATAGGTTATGTGATATATAGCCTTACATATGAATTATAATGTTTTTAAACATGAATTTGTTGATACAGTTTAATTGCTTTTATATAAATGTAAACATGTCTATGTCACAAGTGCTAATTCAATAAAGGTGTTTAAAAATATATAAAGGGCAGGCAACTAGAAAGACAGTTGAGTTTAAGAACAGAACACCACCGGGATGGGAGGGTAGGGAAACTTAATTTCTGTGTGGCTCTCAAGAGACACAGCTGTGGTCTCTCTCCTAGTTTAAATATGCAATTAAAAGCATATTTAAACATATGCAAGCAATAGCAGAATACAAGATATTTGGGTACTTGTATTGATTTTAATTTTTCATTTAATAGAAATATTAGTTTTACCTAAAAGAAATGTTTTGGAGTTTCAAAAAACATTTTTAGAGCACCCATGCACCTACCACAAAGGTAATACACCTTTGAAAGCTGACTCTGGCATGCGCACACTTTCAATGAAAATGAACTATCCCTTGATCACCATGTAACCACTGTTAGGAAATCCTTTTATGTAGGCAGACTAATTACTAGAAGCATTTCTTCCAGATATAAGGAAGTTATCATCCCTCTCTACTTCTCCATCATCAGTACCATGACAGGGTGGGTATAATGGCCCCTTTGGTATGTACTTGTTTAAACATTATGATATAACCCAGCTTGAGAGATTGTAGTAACTCCTCATGAAGATAAACAGCTAGGTCTTCCATGAGGTGCCCAGACTTTCTAAAAGCACACTTTCTCTTTTCTGTTTCCTACAGACTCTTGAGAGGTGACCTCTGTCTAGCCTACACAGCCTCAAAGGATCCAGTCCTATGTCACAACCTGCATATCTGCAAAGCTAGCAACACTCCACACACTTGCTTGAGACATCTCAACTTGCACAGAAAGAAATATAGAACCTGCTTGGCAAGATCGATTGATCTATCTTTCTTTCTCTCTGTCTGTGTATATCCCAGAGAATCCCTCTTATATGGTTCAGACTTTCTTTGTATATAAAAAAAAGTAGCTATCTGACCCTCTTTGACATGGAAGAATGCATAGGCAGCTGTTCATACCCCCCGAGTCCTGCCCCCTCAAACTTTCATTAAAAGATGTTGAAACTTGGTATAAATTAGTCATGTGAATGGGAAACCTCAATTTGGGATTTTGTGGCCAGTCTTCTCATGGTCATCTGGGTCAACAGCTTTGTATTAACCTACAGATGAGACAACTTTGGAAGTCAGGTGTGCTAGATAGGAGAATTTCATAACTACTATTGCAGTGGTGTAGTCAAAGGTGAGGGAACTGTAGAGTGAGGTGCCAAGATCCCTGACTACTGAGTCCATTTGTAGTGGAAACATATTATACTAGAAATAAAATTCATATTTTTTTAAAAGTAAAAATTCAGGTATTTTATATATGATTTTTCTAATAAAGGTTTGGAAGGTTATGGGACAGTTCCACTATGTCTCTGAGAAACAGCTTCTTAGAACACAACTCATAGTACACAAGCTCAAGTACTGTTTAACTAGTGTTACAGGTGCTCAAACTTATGCAAAATGCAAGCAAATGTAGGTATGTGATAAAATTGTTTTGGAATGGGGGGACACCTTCCTGCACCCTCTATGTGGGGCACTAGGCAGCAACACATTCAGCCAGATTTTTTAATTCAGATGGCAAGGTTACTTAACCTTGGAAAAAGAATGACCACTTCCATGTGGTATAAAATCTGTCTTGCTGTTTATTTCCTGACAGTTGCAAAACTGGACAACAGCACCTTACTCGTGTGTCTTGAGCAAATACACTGTACGAAAAGGACTTCTCAAGCCATTATGGTTGAGCAAATGTGACATGTTTGTTATCTGAACAACACAGATTGTAAGCCTTATGGAACAGATTACATCTGTATTTGGAATAAAAAAAAAAGCTTTTCCGTTACCACTTAAAAGTGAATTTTATAGGTTTATGGACAATTAAAACTCTTGGCTGTCAGGTTCAGGATACAAGCTTTAATCTTGTCTGGAAATAGCTTTTGGTATTGAGGACTGAACCAAGGTCATACCTCTCAACTGTTCAGATTTTTGCAGAATGTCCAGATTTTCCCCTCATACTTTCTGGTCTATTCCTCATAAAACGTGTGATTTTCTGTATTTTTGTAGCAAATCAGTGGATTGAATTCACTAAAGAATGATAGGCATTTGAGTCTCAGACTTCAAATTCTTCAGAAAATACACCGTAACACAGGACCTTTCATTCTAGCAACTTTCTAAGTTTATAAGAGCAATATTTAATATTTGTGCACCCATTATTTTGTGCTTTGTCCAAATTTTTTGTGCTAAGAGGTTGAGAGCTATGACCAAGGTATTGTATCACTGCTTCATCTAGAAATACAAGACTGACTATTCAAATTTTTACACCTTCCAGTTTAATAGTGTAGGGCTTCCTTTTCTCTTCAAAACTGTAAGCAATCCAGCAATAGGCAGCTCTACAGTGTTTATATTAGCACAATTAATTTCAAACAAACCAATACTAGCTAAAATGTGACTTAATATAGCCATACAGTAAATTATGTGCAATATTTTCTTCTTTCGGCTTTTTCCCGGTTAGGGGTCACCACAGCGGATCACCTGTCCACTCATTGGCAGTGGAGTTTACAGTGTCGAGGTGCCAGCTCGGCGCCCAACCTTCCACAGAAGGCACACACATGCACACACTCACACCCAGGGCCAGTTTAGAGTGTCCAATCTACCTCCAGCATGTCTTTGTGATGTGGGAGGAAACCCACGCAACCACAGGGAGGACATGCAGACTCCACACAGAAGACATCCCTGAGAATCGAACCGGAAAACCTCTTGCTGTGAGGAGGCAACGCTAACCGCTGCACCACCGTGGCCGCCCTCAAATTATGTGAAATATAAGCTTTTGAAACACACATCATATCTGTGTCTATTGATATATATATATATATATATATATATATATATATATATATATATATATATATATATATATATAGAAGAGTATTAAGAAAAGGGTATTGTTAGTATGGCCACTCCAGTGATATAGAGAGATAAAGCCCTGACTATGCCCCAATTAACCCAGGTTTGATTAGTGGTTCTGGAACTGATGGAGAAGCAGGGACAGCATTCATTGATGACACATCCTGAGGGGAATCCAGAGACAGGAGTAGTCCTTGGACATAGTTGACAAGTGCTGGAGGTAGGGCAGGGAAGTGACTAGGGCATATAAAAGAAAAAAAAAAGTGGATGGTGCAAAGGACAAGACCATAGGGTGTTCTTAGGATCCATAACCAGGTCCAGCAACACCAGAGTAAGTCTACAGGGGTAGAAGATAAGCTAGTAGACCTGACGTGGGCATGAGGCACTGGGAAGCAGGACCAAAAAATATTTAAAAAAAAAAAAACTATTAATACATGACTTTGTATCCAGATGTTTTTTCAGTATTATAATCCCTTATGCAAAAGTAGTTGCAAGCATGCTAGAAGGTTAGCTGTATAACTTGGTATTCGTTTTATTCTGCTAGAGCTGCTTTTAACAATACTACTCCTAAGTATGTGTGTAATTACTTCACTCAATAATAAATGACCATTTATAAAGGGTTCTTTCACATAATATGAATAATATAATAGCTATTCATATTATGAACCTCACTGAAGCACGTACAGAACATTGTATGATCAGTATGGTATGTACCTGGCTGAGGCTCCTTTTCTCTCCTTGTAATTCTCTCTTTTATTATCCCATTAGGTTATCTTTTTAACATTAAGGAGCATATAATTAAAAAAAAAATTGCAAGGACATAACATGTTTTTCATTCAGCATGCACATGGTACAATAACGAGAAACCAAAAACATGATGCAGATCTAGTTTGGAAATAGTGTATGTGAAGTAGTTGACTTCATTTGATCTTCAACCTGTGGGTATACGGATCTGAGACGGCCGCATCACTAACATCTGATCTGAGCTCCAAGCTCCTTCCCTTACCCATAATGCTGCCCTGTCTCCTTCCTTCCCTCAGATGCTGAAAAGCTACGCATTGTGGTCGCAGAGGTGCAGGCTTTTTTTTTTAGTAAGTTTGCTGTTTTTCATTCAGGTGAGAGTGTAGGTTTCTTCCCTATCTTCTCCTTTCGACCTCCCCTACCCACGTTGTCCGTCGATGGTTACAAAAAAAAAAAAACATTAGCTATTGTAGTTTTACCTTTGGCCTCCCGCTCCCTCTCTTCTTTGAGCGAGTGTGTATGTGATTGTCTGTGGATGCTTGTTGTGTCCTAAGATGGCTGAGACCCCCAAGCCAGTATTTAGGAAGTGCACTGAGTGAGGTCATAAGCTCTCCCCTGCCAATGGTCACACACTGTTCGTTGTGTTTGGGCACGGCTCATTTGCTTACCTCCTGTTCTATTTGCGCAGGCTTCAACCCACGGGCCCTTAAGGACAGGAGGGCTAAGCTAGTCATGAAGTGTTTGCTTCCCTCATCAGAGAAGGCTGTCCCTGTAACCACGACTTCAGCAGCATCTTCTACTGCCGCTTCTACTTCTCTCCAGGCCTCTGGGACTCAAACTCCTGCCATGAGGTCTGGGGAAGGAGACAAGCATAGGAAGGATAAATCTAGGAAATGGTCTCTGGACTGCTCCGGCGAGGCCTCCAGCAAAATCTAAGACTCCTCCTAGGCCTAGTACTCCTCAACTCCAATCGCCCAGGTTCTACCCTGAGCTTGGAGGTATCTAGACCAGCTTCTAGGGCTTCCCCTCATTGGCACTCCCAGCCAGTGTTGCCAGCTTCATCTTCTTGGTTGACCCATAGCCTTAGCGAGGTGGAGATGGACAGGATGATGCATAAATTTATCTGCACCCAGATCCAGCTGGGAGTCTTGCCAGCCCCCTCTCCCACTGGAGCGGGTAGCTCACAGCCTTTCTTCACCCCTATAACTCCTTCTCCAATCTGATAGTTGGTTTTGGAGTCTTTGGGTCTGAGGACTCTCAATGTTGGGGGGTTGGGGCTGATGGTACCTTGTACTTAGACGCCGGCCATTGCCTTGAGTCTGTCGGCTCCGAGTGTGTCAGAACACAGTCTCCCTCTTGGTATTTCAGCTCCTGCAGTCTCGGCTCTGACTCCCCTATCGGATATGAGGGGGGTGGCTCCTTTGCTTGTTTCTCAGGACGTTTGCTCGCCTTTGGCATTTGACGTGGTGGAGAGGGTTCTCGAGTGCATCGGGACCATCTCATCCTCGGACTCTGCCCCATTTCCCTCGGCTCTGGGTATGGCCCCAACCTTCCTGTTCTCTCAGGGACAGCTTGTGCTTGGTTTGCCTCTGGGAGCTCCCATTTGAGAGCAGCAAGAAGTTTGCGAGTCCCACTGAGGAGGCTCCTCGCAAATGGATGTGCAAAAGGAGGCACCTGGACTCCTCTCCAGAGTCCCTCATGGATGACACTGACTTGCAGGAAGGGGAAAGTTCCCCCATGTCACCCCCCAAGACATCATGGAACACCTTCGCCAAAGAGGGGGGGGGGACTGCCCAAAAGCCAACACCAGTTGAGTCAGTGTTCCTAGAGGCATTCGGCATGGGCCCATCTACTTCCTGGGTGTCCCCTCCCATGGACCCGCTTGCGGACCTTATAACATCTTGGGGATGGAATCAGACACCGTGGAGCCTATCCCCATGTGTCCAGACAAGATATTTAGTCCCCCACCAGACAGGACTAGCTGGAGTAAGGGGTCCCCAGTAGACACTATAGTGGTGGCAGCAACCACAAGGAAAGAGCTCGTGTAGGAGAGCTCTATGGTCCATCCTCCTGTCCGGGAATCGAGGACAATGGACCATTTGTGGAAGCGAGTGTATGCTTCAGCAACCTTTTCAATAAGGGCGCTGAATTATATATAGCATGTCATATGACTACAGCATGACCTGGTTAATGAAGTCGCTGAGACGCCCCTGGAGTCCATGTCGGCAGAGGGCAAGAAGACATTCTCTGCATGGGTGGCCACTCTAAAAGCAGTAGCAAACACGTCAATGCACCTCCTTTCCCATACTATGGAGGGAGCCGCAAGGGCGGCCAGGTCTGGCATTGCCATGAGGTGCCATGCCTGGGTCCGGCTTTGTCCATTCTCGGAACCCTTCAAAGTGTCATTTGTAAATGCCCCCTATGATGGTTCTTCCCTGTTTGAGAAGTCTGTGCTTTAGACACTGGTCCAGAGTGAGAAGAATGGGAAGACACTGTCTGCCATCGGGATCCGCTTATCTGCCCCTCAAAGATCCTTCTCTAGGATTCAGGAAGGACAAAGAAGATGTGGTTCCGGAAATCTCAGTTCTCCCGGACACTCAGGACTTATCTTTCCCCACAGGCAGTGGGGGGTTATGATAGATGTCGTCCCAGAGGTAGAGAGGGTCAGAGAAATTTCAGGTCTCAAGAACAATTCTCGGACAGGCCAGTGCAGCACCCCTGAGGGGCTGCCCGACTGATAGTCTCTGGAGGCAGTCGGAGGTCATCTCTCGCTACACCAAATGGAGTGAGAGTCCATAACAACAGACCGTTGGGTGTTGCATATCATATCCAGAGTTTAACCAATCCTGTTCGTAGAGCCACCTCTCCCACCAAAACACCACCCAGACATTCCACGCATGCAAAGGGAGGTAGCAGCACTGGAAATAGACCAGCTGCTAAGAAAGCGAGTCATCCAACCCGTCCCCCAGACCAATTTGGATTGGGCATTTATTCCAGGTTCTTTTTAGTGCCAAAGAAGACTGGGGACTTAAGACCCATTCTGGATCTTTCCACCTTGAACCTGTCAGTAACCAAGGAGAAATTCCAGATGGTCACTCTGCAGTCCATCCTGCCCTATCTGCAGGCAGAGGACTGGATGTGCTCGATCATCCTCCAGGACTTGTACTATCATATTGAGATGGACAAGCACTCCCACAGGTTCCTATGTTTCTGGCTGGGGACCAATCACTATAATTTCAGGGCCCTCCCCTTTGGACTCACCACAGCCCCCAGGGTGTTCAGTGATGGTGGCCGTAGCAGCACACCTGAGGCTTCAGGGAATTCAGATCTTTCCTTACCTGGACAATTGGCTCCTTGCTACCACCACCAAGCATCTGCTTTGCCAAGCCAGGGACTATTTCCTTGTATTAGCAAACAGTCTGGGTATTGCTATCAATCAGAGCAAATCGTCACTTGACTCCAGTCCAGACTCTAAACTTTATCAGATCTCGGTTTGACACCACCCAAATGAAGGTTTACCCCACCCTGGAAAGGGTACACAATCTAAGACTTCATTGTTTCTTACATTCTTTAGGCCTGTCTTCCCTCAGCAGAGACAGTTCTGCGGGCTCTGGGTTCCATGGCAGCCACAATCAATCTTCTACCCTTTGCACGACTTCATATGCGAGTTATCTAGTGGACACTAGCAGTTCAATGGTCTCTACTAGACCTGGCATTGTCCCATCCAGTCCATATATCCTGGGCTTGCAGAGACTCCCTTCACTAGTGGATTCTCTCCCTGGATCTTGTCGAGGGACGTCCCTTTCTTCCGCCCTGTCCCAAAACCACAGTGACGACGGATGCCTCCCAGCTAGGGGGGGAGGGCATTGCTTGGGAAGGACAGTCCAAGGCACGTGGTCCCCTTCCGAGACCAATTTGCATATCAACGTCCTGGAGATGACGGCGGTTCTTCTAGCTTTGCAGGCCCTTCATGCCCATCTTCCTCTAGGGACTACTGCGATCCAGTCAGACAACATGTCAGTAGTCTGGTATATCAACAAACAAGGTGGAACCAGGTCTTACCCCATGTTGCAAAGCCATGAGAGTGTGGGAATGGGTAACTTCCACCGGCCATTTTCTGGTGACAACTCACATCCTGGGACGGTCCAGCATCCTAGCGGACAGATTCAGCAGGACTATTCTGATGCCTTACGAGTGGTCTCTGAATCCTTCAGTAGTGGAACAGATCTTCTTCCAGTGGGGACGGCCTTGCTGTGATCTCTTTGCATCTCCTTCCAACGCAAAGTTCAGCATGTTCTTCGCTCTGAACCCCCCTCAAGAGGAAGCCTTCAGGGACGCACTGGTTCATGCTTGGCCTCCCGGTCTTCTCTGTGCCTACCCCCCGTTACCTCTCATCCCAAAGTTTCTTCAGAAAGATCGCAGGCTGGGGAGCACAGTGATCCTCATTGTCCCATTCTTGCCTCACCAAGTCTGGTTCCCCTTCATTTGGTCTCATCTGGTACTTATGCCATGGATCTTGGATCCAGTTCCGGATGTCATTTCTCATCCCTCTGGGTCTCCCCATCCAGATCTGGACAGTCTGAAGCTTACTGCTTGGTTGCTCCAGTTCCATTAATGATTAGGACTCTGGGCTTATCCTCTCCGGTTAAAAACATTTTGGTGGCGGCTCACAAATCTTCCACCAGGAAAATATATTGTAGCAAGTGGAAATGTTTCTCTATATAAGCCTCTCAATGGGACTTGGATCCCTTTATGGCTCCAGTCCCAGTAGTTTTAGAATTTTTGAGACTATCTTCCATCAAGGTGCTAGCTCTTCTACAGTTAAAGTCCAACTGGCTGCCATCTCTAATTTCCATGTGGGGAAAGACATGGCTTCTCTAGCTTCATCTAGACTTTGCAAGACCTTCCTCAAAGGTGCCTTTCTTTTAAGACCTCCGGTGAAAGATCTTATACTTCCATGGGACCTCACCTTTGTACTTAAGGCTCTAGTCTCCCCTCCCTTTGAGGCCACGGCTTCAGTAGACCTGTAATATCTATCTTGGAAGACTGCCTTTTTAGTGGCTATCACTTCTGCGGGGAGGGTGTCAGCATACCCAGCGTTAGGCACCCGCGATTAGCCCCCAATTATTATTTCCCTGCTAACGAGGGGCCCCTTGCAGCAGCTGCGGGTTTCTCCATCTCCTCAGTTTGTTCCTCCACATCTCTTGGATGTTTGCACAGCTTAGCTGTCGTCACTGTGTGATCGCAAAACTTTTTCGTTTTTTTTGATTGGTCTGTAAGCTGCACTCAATTGACCTACACAGCATATATGCAATAGTGACAGTATATGTTGCAGATGGCTTAAATAATGACTTATTCGATGTAGATCAGGGTTTGATTTGTTCTCTGTATGATTTGGAGCAAATCAGTTCAATCAGACCAAAGCTTACACATCCTTTCTGGAAGCAATCATCTTTGTTTAGCGGGTTTTGCCTTCATACAGGGATAGATACAACAGACAACATGCTAAACTTAAGTATTGCTCAGGAAGCGTCCACAAAAAGCATTTGTAGGTGGACCTTAGTAAGATGTTCAGTGCACAGCCATGCATTCATTTTATTTGCTGTTAATAGTATTTTGTATAACACCACGGATGTACATTCCATGTCAGTATATAGTAGTATACAGTCAAACATAAAGCGATCGATACTACAACAGCAGTGTGCCAGTAACAATTTAGCTGTTTATAGACTCCATGCAACCCAACCCACAGATTATATATGCAAGTTGTATTTTGCTAACCGTTTTATACCCCTGTACGTTATTCACTTATTTGGATTTCTGCATCAGAAACTACTAGATGGAGCTTGACTGGGGAAAAAAGTATTTTGGATTTCTACAAATGGACAAGTCCCTAACTAAAGGTGGTGTTGCAGTACTTTTGAGAGTAGGAATCTATGAATACCGATACACTGTTAGACTCTGGAGTATACTGTGCCTCTCTCCTCTTGCCCAGTTTAATCTTTTCTTCTAACTGTGTGCTTTTTATTGTAGTACAGATGAGCCTGGCAGCAACAATGAACACTGTTTACTTTCTACTGTTGCCTTCACTGTTCATACAACAGCACAAGATATCCCAGGTCCTTGAATTACAGCAGAAATTTTGCATTAGCTGGTTAGACTTTGCAGCTTAGCAGTATGCTACCCTACTATGCAGCACACATGCATTGCACCCGACACCTGAATGATACCATGCTGCATACTTGGCAGCTTTAAGGGTTATGGGCTACAGTGTATAAAATGGTATTGAAGCAATATAAACAAGAACATTTTACAATGGTTTTGACCGTATTTCCTAGGCAAAATTACACACACACACACACACACACACACACACACACATATATATATATATATATATATATATATATATATATATATATATATATATGTCACTAACAATCATTATTTTTCACATTAGTTTGTTTTCATAGCTTCAAAGATTAGCACTAGACTAAATGCCCTTATGGACCATTTTAAGCCTAGCCAATTACCCCATGTGAGGAGGACTATTTTGATTATTAATACTGGTTTATCAATTACTGTTAATTTTGCTACTAGTATGTTAATTTTAGAAGGATGAAACGCTGTACTAAGGGGTGTAGCGAAATAGTACGCATTACATAGGTTTCTCAACTAGCCAGTGGCTAATCAGACTATAAGCTGTAACAAATAATAAAGACAAAGTGACTGGCAACTATACAAATGTAGCAGACAGTTGTCACTGGGGAACTTGTTTATTGTAGGTTGTCCCTTCCTTTTAAATGCTCCTTTAAAACAACTTAACCTAATGCCATCAAATAATCATGGCGTTAAAGGGTTCTGACAACTGCTACTTTTGCACCAGTGCCTTCTTTTCCTGTCCTTGATCTTTTCTGCACAGTTACTGGCTCAGCAAGTTGCAGAGTTGTCTGTGATGCTTGGGACATATCTCTGTGCTCAAGGACTTTGTTCAGCTCCAAATTTTATGGGGGGGTCAAAGATCCAAAATTGGAGACATTGTTTTTTAATATTACACTAATTCACTTAAAAAAAATGTCTGAAACTGTAATGGCTGTAATTATTGATTGTCTGTAGTCCTCTGTGATTTTCCTGAGACTCAAAAAATTTTACAAGGGACAGGGCAAAACCATGGACATTCTGCAAAATCGGGTACAGCTGACAGGTATGTTTGGAAGATCAGAATGCTTCTCATACAAGCTTCTGGAATTCCTGTTGCTGTCCTGTGAATATGTTAAGCAGGTGTCCTGTTTACTATGGTGGTAGTCACAGAGACTAAAAACATTTTCGACCAGTCTTGCCACTCAAGTTTAGTCAACCGCCGTCATCAGACACAAAGTCTAACCGTATTACATATTTTAAAAGTAAGCAGTGTCTTCAGGATTTGATCTGTAACTTTCAAAATTAGTTCTTGCGGCTAACCGCTCAGCTGCTAGCATGCTTTCTCTGCAATGAAGACCGTAAAGATATGCGAGATGTTATCAGTCAGGCACTTCCAAGAACATGTTTGCTCCAAATAATGCACCTGCCTCCATGTAAGTCTGGTAAAATAGTAAACGCTTGGAAGAAATCATTATGCTATTTACTGGGGGGGGTTGTTGACAAGCAATCACCAAGATGCAGGCATTAACTTTAAAAGTTACAAAACTGATCCTGAAGGCAGAGCTGAAATTTTTAAAATACCTAACCTAGCAGTTGTTTATGATGAAACAATATGATGAGTGGATGTTCTTATCAGAAGCTTCCTTTTAAGCTCCAGTGGCACTTGTTGAAAGGGGGGTATTTATTAATTTATATTTCCAATAAAATTCAGACTATAGTCCATTACTCTGCATTAATATATCTGAAATGTCATCTCTGTTAAATGAACAGATCATATTCTTTAAAAACAGTTTAATTTCACTTAGTTCATAATTATTTCATTTTTAACAGAATGTTCATATACCCTGATAAACCCCTAAACAGACAAAAGTCTTTTTAATTGTTTAAATTATCAACAATCCATATATGCTGGCTATATTAAAATTCTTTAAGTACTCCATTCTAAGAACCTCTTCAGTTTTATCCCCAATTGAATCCTTCTACAGGTGAGAAACATGTGCTTTGTAATGTCCCCCCCAATATTTTAAATCTTATATACTTGGTCATTACAACTCTTATCAGCATCCCTCCTTTTACTGGCAATTTTCTTGGAATTAATCTAAACTGAAAATCCACAGCCATATATATGGATTCCTATTACAAGAACGAAAGTTCACTACTTCGAACTTGTAATAGGAAGCCTCACGTCTGCGAAAGCTCACTTTAACGAAAGTGAACTTTTGCGTAAGTGAACTTCTAAAAACACCGCAGGGAGGACATAAAAAACAAGCTATGTCCTCCACTA
Organism: Protopterus annectens; assembly: GCF_019279795.1. Taxonomy (NCBI): domain Eukaryota; kingdom Metazoa; phylum Chordata; order Ceratodontiformes; family Protopteridae; genus Protopterus; species Protopterus annectens. Next base: position 422,449,858 of record NC_056743.1, on the reverse strand, counting down.
TGGTGCAATAGTCACGGACCTTAGGGTTAGGGTAAAGGGTATAGTTAGTAAAGCTATCCCCTTACCCTAACCCTAAGGCTCATGACTATCGCACCATAGTGGAGGACATTGCTATATCCTTCACTGCGCTGCAGTCGTCACGGACCTTAGGGTTAGGGCACGGGTCTTGGTAAGGGGATAGCCCTATGAACCGTGCCTAAACCTAAAGGTTCAGCTGAGAGTATACGGAAGAAGTTCAGTACAACGTTTGTTGTACTGAACTTCTTCACGTGAAGTGCACTTGCTGCAGTGAGCATTCCATGCACTATTTCAATTAGTGAAAATTTGATCTGCGTGTATGGAACCATATATATATGATATGCCTTTTTCATCATCATTTTTTTTTTTTCATAATTAATTCTTAATCTATTTCTCTCTTTTTACTCTGCAAATGCAAAACTTCCTTTTTTTCTAACCTTTTTCCCAGACCTTGAATTATTCTTTAAGTAAAATTTCTTCTCTTTGTCTATATAATATATATCCTATATTATTTTTCCTGGGCCTATATAATCCTCCTTTTTATTTTTGCTCTTTTTTCTTTTCTTTCTTTCTTGTGTTTTCCATGTTTTCTCTTTAAAAGCACACCACCACCATATAGCTGATGAATCATTACAGTCCCTGAAATTGTAATAAACAATATATAATTGTATTGCCTTATTCAGTTCTTCTTTAATATTTCTTTATCTATTTTGTGTACACTTTTCCCCTTATGGTATGAAAATATTGTTGTCAGAAGTCCTTGTGTTCATTTAATTTAAGGCGATTTCCAAGTATAAAATCCTTAGCGTCCCTGCAGCTCTTCTTTATATTTGTTGTAGAGGAGTGTGGCCTTTACACTCCTTATTAAATATGACCAGCTCTATGGTTTCTATCCTTGAAGGAGAGAGATTTCTACTGCAGTAACCTGTTTCCTAAAGGAGTGCATTTTCACACTTAATACCCTCAAAGGCATTCATTACACCTGGTGTGTACTGTCCTTAAATTAGGAAGCACCATATCTCTTGGGTTTAGTTTTCCATTTTCTACTATCATGCATGTGAAGTTTTATGAAATTGCATAGGGAAGGCATGGGCAATTTGAAACCATAGAGCAAACCGTAGAACTTTATATGTCTCACACCATTAGCATTCAAGATGACAACGGGTCTGATTCTAAGCATATATTTTTGTTAGTTAACTTGTCTGGGATAAACATGACAGTAATAGGTTTATGGTTACCTACATCATCACTGAAACACATAGGCACTTCAGCTGCCATGGATTGTATTCATTATTACCATTCCAGCTACAAGATCGCACTGCAGGGCCCTGTGTCACACTGCACAGTCCAGCAGTTTCTATAGACCTTTAGGAAGAGGGTTGGCATCTTTGCCTTATCTCTTTCTAATCTCATCCATTTTTTCACAATTTCATCTCTAGAGAGGTTGCCATCTGCCTGCTTGATTCCGCCTCCATCCCTCATTATCTGTTCCATGCCAGTACATTATCACTATACTACCTTATGATGAGTAAAGTTAAACATTTGTTCAGCACGTCCATGTGCTTCTGTATTTACCCTAGCATTTGGCAACCCAGCCTCTGGTGTTTTCCTTCTGTATTCCCCTTATAGCTATCCTTCAACACACACTAGGCCAGTTTATTTCCTGAACAGACTTTGATTTGCTGTGACTTTGTTAAGACCTAAATTATGGAGATGTCATTAAAGGGAGGGTGTCAGCGAATGCAAAAACAGTGTTGGTATTTCTTGCTTCCATTTATGTGTAACTTTCCTTTATTTCTTATCGTCCCTTATGCTTGTCTCTTTTCCCCATCAGTTCACTCACTCTCTTTTTGAACCATGCTAATTTTCTGACCTTCCGGCATTATTTTTTTTTTTTATCCTAATTTGTTAATTGGATTAGAGTGCTAATTTCTTGGACCATTTTCAGATTCAGCCCAGGAAGGACAACAAAGATGCAGATCAATAGATCAATCACTGGCATATTTGACACACAGTAAATATTTCCAAGCAACAGTAAAAGATACACAAGGAACACAGTAAAGATAATGAATTGCTACAGTTGAAAATCACATGCAGTTTATCTAAGTTCTAGTACAGTACTCAAGGCTGGATGAATACAATAACATATCTCCTCTTTTTCCTAATAAAATAGTCAAGATTTTGGTAACCATTCTTAATGAAGTCCAATATCACATCTGAATTAATTCCTTCCCATTGCCTGCCAGTTGCAGCTCCCCTACCAAAAAATGAATATTTAAAAGAGTCCATCTCTTTGTTTGTAGACTGGCAACATGACAAAGTCACTTCACTTCAATTCAGCACTTAATTGCAAACTTGAAAGTGCAGCTGTCATCTACAACATGGAAAAGTGACAGCTTTTCCCTATCTTCCCCACACCCCACCTGTATGTGAACGTATATGTATACACTCTCTGAATTAGTATATGAAAAACATTTTCACACTTTACAGTTTGCATTTGAGTGTTAAACTTAGTATCAGTTTTCTGTCTTGTTCCCCTGTAACCTACTAACTCCACAGCTGGAAATGTATGCTATAATATGAGCTGAGTTTTATCTGGTAGTCAGAGTCTGAAGAAGCCCACATGTAAATAGACAAAATCACTCACTCTGTGTATAATAAAATATTGGTTTGAAGGAAAACACAATGGATTTTGTTTTTTATCTTTTTTTAATTTGTTTTCAAAGTCTGGTGCTAGTCTTTGTCTTGTGTGTCTGTGCTTTGTGTGAGAGTCAGTGTGGGTGTCTTTGTGTACTGGATACCTTGATGCAGTACAGAGGCTTGTCATAATGTAACAACATTGCTACTAAATGTCAGTCAATCATAAGTCAGTAATAGCTCTCAATCTCTTGTCGTAATGTAACAACATTGCTACTAAATGTCAGACAGTCATAAGTCAGTAATCGCTCTCAATCTCTTGGCACAAAAAAATCTAGCCAAAGATAATGAGGGAATAGCCTTAAAAATTGGGACAAATTTTAAATATTGCTCTTAGAAACTTAAAAAGTTGCTAGAATAATAGGTATGTTACAATGCATTTTCTGAAGGATATGAAATCTGAAATTCAAATGAGTGCAATTATTTAGTGAATTCAACCCTCACTGATTAGCCACAAAAAAATCCAGAAAACTACAAATGTTGAGGAACAGACCAAAAAATGAGTCAAATCTGGACATTCTCTGAAAATCTGGGCAGTTGAAGAGTATGCAGTCAGTGTGTGTGCACCTCTACAGTTGAAAAGTGGCTACCTTGCTCTGGTACAGGGAGTTGTCATAATGTAGCGTTAGTATTAAATGCTGGTCAGTGTGTGTACCTTGGCACACCAGTTCTTAATGATTATTATAGTAACAGAATAGTGCTGGATGGGTTTGACACGGAAGGGGGTGCAACGGCAATGTGGTCACACCTTATATTCTCCTGAGTAGGGCCCCCAAATTGCTAGCACTGGCTCTGGGTGTCAGAACTTCAAGGATTGTCCATCAAGGTTCCTTGCATGGTTTTCCGTGAGGACAGGTTTTCCCTGCACACTAATCCATCCTTTCTTCCCAAAGTGGCCTCAGAAACCAGTATTAACCAGACTATAAATCTTCCTGATCCGAAGTAGTTAACTTAATTTGGTCATCAACCTGTGGGCTTCGGATCCGAGATGGCAGTTTCACCAGCATCAGATCTGAGCTCCAAGCTCCTCCCCCTACCCATAATACCACTGCATCTCCTTCCTTTGCCTGCATCGTGATCTCTGAGCTGCAGGTGGTAAGACTGTTTCGGGTTTTTTGAGTGAAAGTGTGTGTATCCTAATTCTTTAGGTCCCTTTATTCCTCCTCCTCACGTTTTTCATTGAGTTTTGTGTTTAAAAAAAATAAGTCTATAATAGTTTGTTGTTAGTCTACGGTTAGTGTAGGCCTTCTCCTCCCCTTCCCACCTCGTGCTTTGAGTGTGTCTGCGTGTTGAGGTTGGGTAGCCTGCTTCTATTATGGCAGATCAACAAAAGTTGGTCTTTAGAAAATGCACAGTGTGTGGCCATATGTTATCCCCTGTGGATAGCCCCACACTGTGCGTTGTCTGTTTAGGGGCTGCTTATTTGACCACTGAGTGCACCATGTGTGTGGGGTTTAACCCCAGGGCCTTAAAGGACTGTAAGGCCAAATTAATCTTAAAGGGGCTTCTCCCCTCCACAGAGGTGGCTGTCTCCTCATCTTCTGTAGCAGCGGTCACAGCTGTGACCACCCCCTCCACTTCTGTTGTGTCCTCTCCTCATCTTCTGTAGCAGCGGTCACAGCTGTGGCCGCCCACTCCACTTATGTTGTGTCCTCTCCTCTCTCCCAGGCTGGGACTCACCCTCCTGACCCACCAACCCAGGGAAAGGGAGAAGAAAAAAGAGAAATGGAGGAAGAGATCCCCGGAGTGCACGGATCCGGCGGGTCCTCCTCCCAAGCTTCCTGCACCTTCCAGGCTGACTTCCCATTGCCTCCGATCTCCGAGGTTTTCCCTGGAGCCAGAGGAGGTTTGGCCTTTGTCTAGGGCCTCCAGTCACCGTCCTTCTAGGCCGGCATCGGTGGTCTCTTCTAGGTCAACTAGAAGCCTTTCTGAAGCTGACAGGGGCAGACTGATGCAAAGGTTTGTTCGCACTCAGCTTCAGATGGGGGTCTTGCTGGCTCCCTCTCTCTCTCTGGAGGGGATAGCTCACTGCCATTATTTGCACCAATTGCTCCTTTTCCGATCCGTCCTCTGGTTTCAGAGTTCCTGGATCCAAGAGGTCCTGAAGTCAGGGGGTTGGCACTGATGGTACCACTTACCTTGAGGCCGGCATTTACCTTGAGCACGTCAGATCCGACAGGGTTAGATCCGAGCTCACAGAGCCGTAGCCTGGGAGTCGGATCAAAGGGATTGGGTTTTTCTGCTTCGGCTCCAACTTTGTCAGGCCGAGACTCTGGGGAGGGAGTCCTCTCTATCAGTTGCTTGGGAGGCTCGCTCCCCTTCAGCATTTGATGTGGTGGAAAGGGTTCTCGCTAATGGATCAAGGCCCCTATCTCCTCGAAGTCTGCCCCGACTCCCTCTATTCTGGGTGCGTCCCCTGCCAGTCTGCCCATGCAGGGATAGCTCATGATCGACATGCCCCAGACTGTTCCCCACGAGGAACTCCAAGCAGTTTGTGATTCCTCTCCGGAGAGTTCTGCCGAAGAGGTTCTTCACAAATGTAAGTGTAAGAGGAGGCAAACTGTAATCACTTGGACTCCCCCAAGTCCCCTCATGGAAGATACCAACTTGGAGAAAGGGGAAGGTTCCCCAAGATAACTCCCTGAGGATGTCTCATTTGGAGACATCATGGAGATCCTGCGCCAGCGGGGTTGGTCTGCCACCAAGCCTTCCTCGGACGAGTCTGTGTTTCTGGATGCATTCGACACGGGCCCATCTACTTCATGGGTGCCCCCCGCAGATACCCTGGTGGACCACATTACCACCAGGGCATGGAAAGAATCGGACACTGTGGAGCCAATCCCAAAACATCCAGTTAAAATCTTGAGCCCCCCCAGTAGATAGACCAAGCTGGAATAAAGGGTCCCCTGTGAATGCCATGGTAGTAGCGGCTGCCACGAAGAAGGAACTGGCTCAGGAGAGTTCCATGGTCCATCCTCCGGAACGAGAGTCCAGGACGATGGACTGGCTGGGAAAGCGGACTTATGCTTCAGCCACCTTTTGTACAAGGGTGCAGAACTATATGGCCCACGTTACCAGACTGCAGTGTGACCTGATCAAAGAGTTCATTGCGTCTCCTCCGGAGTCCATGTCGCCAGAGGATAAATGAACATACTCTATGCGAATGCCCACTCTGAAAGTGGTTACCAGCACCTCCATGTGACTCCTTTCTTATGCCACTGAAGGAGCGGCACGGGCAGCCGGGTCCGGCATTGCTGTGAGGCGACACGCCTGGCTCAGGCTATGTCATTTTATGGAACCCTTCAAGGCATCTTTTGCGAATGCTCCCTATGACAGCTCTTCCTTGTTTGGGAAGACAGTCCGTGACACACTAGTCCAGAGTGAGAAGGATGGGAAGACACTGCCTGCTGTCGGAATCCACTTCTCTAACCCCCAAAGATCCTTTTCCAGGAATCAGTGGGGGCAAAAGAAGATGTGGTTCCGGAAGTCACAGTATTCCCGGGACACAGACACCTTTTCTCCTAGAGGTAGAGGGGGACAAGTCAGACGCTGGCCCAGAGGCATGGCGGGTCTGAAGAACTTTGGGTCTTGAGAACCTTCTCAGACAGACCCGAGCAGCATCCCTGAGGGGTTGCATGACTGCTCTGGAGGCAGTCGGGGGCCCATTTCTCTTTGCACCTGACAGAGTGGGAGTCCGTGTCATCAGACCGTTGGGTGCTCCAAATAATATCCAGAGATTACACAATTCCCTTTGTGACACATCCATCTCCCCCAAAGCACCTCCCGGACATTCCACCCATGCAAAGAGAGGCAGCAGCCATCGAAGTAGAAAATCTGATAAGCAAACGGGCCATCCAGCCTGTCCCCCCAGATCACTCCGGATCAGGCATCTATTCCAGGTTCTTTTTGGTGCCAAAAAAGATGGGGGACTCTAGGCCGGTTCTCGACCTTTCCACTCTGAACCTGTCAGTTGCCAAAAAAAAGTTCCAGATGGTCACTTTACAATCCATCCTGCCTTTCCTGCAGGAAAATGACTGGATGTGCTGTATAGATCTCCAGGATGCGTACTACCATATAAAGATGCAGAGACACTCCAGGAGGTTTCTCCACTTTCAGCTATGGGCCAATCACTACGAATTCCGGACCCTACCCTTTGGTCTCACTGTAGCCCCCAGGGTGTTCAAGGTCATAGCAGCAGTAGCTGCTCACCTGAGGCTTCCGGGCATACAGGTCTATCCGTACCTGGATGATTGGCTCCTTGCTGCTCCCACCTGGCATCTATTCTGTCAAGCCAGGGATTATTTCAAGAAGTTGTCAGACGTGCTGGGCATTACTATAAATATAGTCAAGTCCTCTCTAGAACCAGTTCAGGTCCTGGACTACATAGGGGTGAGAACAGACACATTGCAATCCAACGTCTTTCTGACTCCAGAGCAGGTTTAGAGCCTTCGTCTTCATGTTCTCACGATTTTTCAGTATCCCTTTCCCCCAGCTGCAGTGATGTTAAGAGCCCTAGGATCCATGGCAGCCACTATCACTCCTCTTCCTTGTGCTTGTCTTCACATGCGGGTTCTGCAGTGGATGTTGGTGTCCCAGTGGTCCTCACTGGATTGGGCTTTCACTCATCTGATTCGCATAAGCGAGGCATGCAAGAAATCCCTCTTCTGGTGGCTCCACTCACCGGTGATAGTAGAGGCACAGTCCTTTGTTGTTGCCCCTCCCCAAGCCATGGTGACCACGGATGCCTCCCAACTAGGGTGGTGGGGCATTGCTAGGGTAGGACAGTCCAAGGCACGTGGTCTCTAAATGAGACCAATCTGTGTATAAGTGTTTTGGAGATGAGGGTGGACTTATTAGCATTGCAGGCCCTTCATGCCTTTCTTCCTCTGGGAACTATTGCGATTCAGACAGACAACATGTCAGTGGTCTGGTACATCAACAAACAGGGAGGAACCAGATCCTACCCCCTTTGTCAAGAGGCCATGAGAGTGTGGGAATGGGCAATCTCCACCAACCGTTTTCTGATAGCAACGCACATTCCGTGTCGGTCCAACATACTAGCGGACAAATTGAGCAGAACTATCCTAATGCCTTACGAGTGGTCTCTGAATCCTTGTGTAGTGAAGCAGATCTTCCTTGAGTGGGGTCGGTCTTGCTGCTATCTCTTTGCATCTCCTTCCAATGCGAAGTGCAGTGAGTTCTTCACTCTGATCCCCCCACAGAGGGAATCCCCCAGAGATGCTCTGGTCCATGCTTGGCCTCACGGTCTTCTTTATGCATATCCCCCGTTACCTCTCATGACAAAGATTTTACAGAAGGCTCAGTTGGGGAACAGAGTCATCCTCATTGGCCCATTCTGGCCTCACCAGGTCTGGTTTCCCTGTCTGTGGTTTCATCTGGTAGCTTCTCCTTGGATCCGATTTCGGATCTTATTTCACACCCAGTGGGGATTCCTCTTCCAGACCTGGCCAGTCTGAAGCTCACCGCTTGGCTGCTCCAGTTCAGTTGATTGCCAGGACTCCCAGACCTTCTTCCCCCGTTAAGTTTATTTTGGTGGCAGCCCATAAGTCATCTACCAGAAGAATTTACCATAGTAAATAAAAGCATTTTTCAATCTGGGCTTCTCAGATGGATCTAGATCCTTTTCCACCTTCAGTGCCAGCGGCTCTTGAATTTTTAGCACACCTTTTCCAGCAGGACGCCAGCTCTTCTACAGTGAAAGTTCAACTGGCTGCCATTTCTAATTTCCATGTAGGTGAAAACATGGAGTGTTTGGCTTCTTCCAGACTTTGCAAAACCTTCATTAAAGGGACTTTTCTTGTACGTCCTCCAGTGAAGGACCCCACTCCTCCTTGGGATCTTACATTAATTTTACAGGCATTAGTTGCTCCGCCCTTTGAGCCGGATGCCTGCGTGGACTTGAAATTTTTCTCTTGGAAAACAGCTTTCCTAGTGGCTATCACCTCGGTGAGGAGAGTATCAGAACTTTAAGCATTATCTGTTAAACCCCCTTATATGTTTTTTTCATAAAGACAGGGTCTCACTTTGGACTAATCCTTCCTTTTTGCCTAAAGAGGCTTCAGACTCAAATAATCAATCAATCTGCCAATCAATTTTCAGAACAAGTCCAGTAGGAAACTGATCATCTGTGGGACCTGGGTATTTAAGCTCCTATGCAGAGGAGAAAAAATGTCCACAAATAAAATACCTTAAGATAGCCATGAACAAATGGATGATCATGTGGAACCTAAAACCAGGTAATGCTAAGGCTGCCTAAATCCAGGTACGGTGGGATGTCGGTGAAAAAGCTTGGCTACCCGTAAAGCCTTGAGAAAGGCTGTGCGTACCCGAGCGCTTGTGGTTGAAGGCTGAGTATAGCCTTTATAAAGGCTTCGTATACAGGTCATGGTTCTGGCTGGTGAGAGGTAACGCTGGTGTGGCAGCTAGAAATGAAAGATGTAACACACAGAAAAACAGGCAAAAACAACATAAATGTGGCTCAGCTAAGGAGCTCTGCTCGCCATGGTGGCAAAAAATCAACGTAGTCGAAGTTGAGATTCTGGAAGGTCGTTCTTTATTGAAGTAAAAAGTACCAGAAGTACAAACACCATTGAAGCGTAGTTCCTTAATGGAAAGAGAGATCCTGAGGATATCCTTTTATAAGAGCACCTGGGGTGTGTCAGTGTGGGCCAATCAAGAGTGGGTGAAAAAACCTTTATTGTGATTGGGCCCGACAACTAGACATCACACCTTATAATCTGATAGGTTAGAAACCCTAAGCCAGCTCAAAGGTGTATGAAAGCAAAAGGAGAGTTTGGTTAGTAGAATCTCTCATAACTTCCTATAGTGAAGTTCAGAAAATAATCAAAAATAGTTACAAAATAGTTAAAACTGCGTGGGTTTTCTCCAGGTGCTCCAGTTTTCTCCCACATCACAAAGACATGCTGTAGGTGGATTGGACACTCTAAATTGGCCCTAGGTGTGAGTGTGTGCCTTCTGTGGAAGGTTGGGTGCCGGGCTGCCAACTTGACAGTGTAAAACTCCACTGCCAATCATGAGCGGACAGGTGATCTGCTGTGGCGACCCCTAATCAAGAAAAAGCCGAAAGAAGAAGACGTTACAAAATAGTTAAAAAGTGTAGTTAATTAACCCTTGCTGGTAAAATACATTGTTTGGCTACTCTTTTCAAAATCTTCATCAGGATGGTGGACAACCTAAAGGAGCAAAATAAGCTTAGCCGAGCATACTACTGAAATAGCAAAAACATGTATGTAAAATAAGAAACAAGCTAGGTAACCAGAATAAGAAAATAAATCAACAGTTAATACCATGAAAAATACATAAAAAGTACAGTCAATTATAAGAACAATACTTTAATATCGGATAACCCTAGAAACTGCTGTATTAAGATGTGGAACTGACGGAAGGCTGTAAATTAAAAAATCTTAAATAGGCGTTGTAAATGTAACCTGAATAGCTTGAAAGACACGTAAAAACAGTAATCCTGAACCTTTGTAGAAAACACGAAAGACATGAAAGAAAAAATATAAATGTACCATTGACCAACAACGAAACAGTCCGAATCTGCCAGGGGAAGTCTCAGAACCTGGGCTGGAGGTAGACTGGTGAGATCCCAACTGGCTGTTGCATGAAAGGTAACTTTTCGTCGGTAAGTCTGTTAGCGGTCCATACGCAGAGGTTGTAGTATACGGTGTTGTATCTTTCTGAGATACAAGACTGGGGTCAAAGATTCTGCATAGTTAAGGCCTGGTCTTTTCCGTGCCTGCAACTGAATTTGCCACTTGAGTTCCCTCTTCTCAAGCAGCAAGTTGTGGTCCCCACCTAGTGGGGATTTAGGGATGTGTTCAAGAACATGAAATTTGAACGTATTGTGTCCTGGGTTCCCGAGAGCATGCACTGCCAGCTGGTTTGTCACTTTCAAGTATTTTAAGTCATGCAGGTGTTTTGCTATCCTCGTTTTAAGGGAGTTGACCATCTTGCCCACATAGAAGGCTTTGCATTTGGTGTATGCTGCCCTGTAAACCACTCCTGTGACATTGCAGTCGCCTTTGACATTAGCCATAGCCGCTCCCATAGCAATCCCAGTGCTCTGGCGATAGTAGTGCCCATTGAAGTGAAATAAATTGTTCTTGAGGAGTAGGGAGAGGAGCCTACCCAGGTGGTCCACTTCCCCTGGTATGGCCGTGTGGTCCTTCATATAGGCTTCAGCCATGGCTGCAATGCAGAAGTCATGTGAGAGTACTGTGTATAGGGACTCCACATCGATGGTGACCAAGATCCAGTCTTTGTCTATGGCTATGTCCTTGATCTTGTTGTGATGGCTATGGCCCAGAGTTTGGCAAACACGGCACTAAGAAAGTGGGTGCCGGACCACATTTATGGTTCCACCTTTTCTAACAACACAGCATGCTACTACAGGTTTATCGACATTTTTCTGGTTTGGAAGGGCAACCAAGTTGAACTGGAGGATGTCCTCATTTATATCAACAATACCTCCGCATTCCTGTGTCATCAACCATCCCTCCCTCCTTCCCCGTGGCCTTGTTATTGGGTTATTTTGCCTGAGTAACCAAGAGATAGTACCCCTTGCGGCCCTCTTGCTTTTACTTGTGAGTCAGGTATTGTCGATCGGGATCCTGTGTTGGGTGGCAAAGTCGATCTGAGGGAAGGAAGGCGATGCAGTGGTATTATGGGTTGGGGGAGGAGTTTGGATCTGATGCTGGTGAAACTGCCATCTTGGATCCGGTCCGGATCCGAAACCCACAGGTTGATGGCAAATGAAGTTTAACTACTCAGAACATTATGGTAAGTACATAACTTTTTTTTTCTTTCCTAATTTCCAAAGCAGGGGTGAATGTAAACTACATTTGTTGGATGTACATAAGCAAATGAGATTTTATTTACACAGAACAAAATCCTTTCACAAATCTGATCAGTTGTTTGCCTCTTATTCAAAGCCATTCTTAGGCAAGCCAGTTTTTAAAGTGATCATTGCTCGTTGGATTTCCCAATGTATCATCCGAGCATATTCAGACAAAGGCATTTCCCCTCCGGGTCAGATAAAAGCACATTCCACCAGATCTATGGCCACTTCAGCAGCCTTTTGGTCCAGGGCGTCACTGGATGAATTGTTCTACAACTACTTGGTCCTTATCTCATGCCTTCATCTCATATTACAAGTTAGACATTGTTTCCAGGAGTAGAGCATTGTTTGGCTCCCCGGTGCTCTGGAATATCCTTCCATGAGGGCCACCCAGGTGTGTTGGTAGTTGGGGACTCTTTCCCACAGTTTGAAGATCAAATGAAGTCAACTACTTCAGCTAAAAGAAGTTATGTACTCATCATAACATTCCATCTGAGTAGTTGTACTTCATTTGTCTTCAACCATCCCCCCCTTCCCCCGGACCTTGTCACTGTTGGACAAATCCTGTATATAGGTGCTAAACACTATAGTGGCTCTCCTTGTTATGCTTGGATTTGGGATATTGGGGAGCCATTAGTGGTAAGGTCAGATTGGGTCAGGCTTATGTTTTATGGAGCAGCAAACTCGATCTGAGGGAAGGAAGGAGACAAGAGCATTATGGGCAAAGGGAGGAGCTTGGATCAGATGCTAGTGATGCGGCCGTCTCGTATCCGTATACTCACAGGTTGAAGACAAAGGAAGTACAACTACTCAAATAGAACATCATGGTGAGTACATAACTTATTTTTTTTTTATTGAATGTGCATAGTCTGAGAAAAACTTAGGGCACACCCTGCAGCCTTGTACATAGTGTTTGAAGTAGACAAGTGTGTTTCCTGAGCCAGTTTGACTGTTGATGTATTTTGATTTGCAGGGGTAACTTTGATGATAGTACAGCTCGATTCTACACAGCCTGTGTGGTTGAGGCTCTTTCTTACTTGCACTGTCGAGGGATAATCTATAGAGACCTCAAACCTGAGAATATACTTTTAGATCATCGTGGCTATGCCAAACTGGTAAATAATGAAACATTTTCAAGGATTTTTTTTTACTTCATGTAGACTGTTTAGTGTGTCTGTTTCTTATTATGCAAGAAGTACATGAATAGTGGTGTTTTACTTAGAATGAAAATAATATAACTGCTTTGAAGGAATTTAATTTATTATACCCAGTCCGATATTACACGAGACACACATGCACACCTTTCCTTCTCAGTGCACACCTGTCTGTTGCTTTGTTGTTGTACTGCAGTAGATTGACACCTAGACAAAGATCAGAATTTTTAGTGAAGATAATTTAATAATGAAATACTTCATAGGAGAAAACAGAATGCCTGACTGTGTTTCAGCAGTGTTATTAGCAGTCATGTTGAGCTTAGGGCTTTATGCCTTCCTCCTCACAAAAATCTTCCAGTCAGATTCAGTTTTATTTTACTAGAGTCACTTAATCTTAACTATGTCTGGTTAGTGTTTACCCATATTTAATACATGGCACACCATTATGTTTCAAAAATGAATAACAGCAACTTTATACCGAGAGTCATACATTATTGTAGCTGTCACAGCTACTTTCTTTCATATAAACACTGTAATAACAAAGTTCAATAGCAGTGACCCACCCCCTCAAAAAAAAAAAGTTAAACACTGAGATCTACTCAGATCAGTGCAACTGGAAGGGGACAAAACACAGAGAATGGTTTACATTTCAGCACTTGAGCTGCCTCACTACTTCTGCAGCTAGAAAAACAAAAGTTACAGTTTACACAGCACTGACTGAGCCAGGGGCACCACTATATTCAGGTGCAGGGTGCTTCTGCAGACTTCTTCAAAACACAGTGCAAGTACAGTTGTATGGAGCTCCAGCATAAGAGCATCATGTACTACAAAATACTGTGATCACATTGCTGATTTTACAGGATCAGTTTGTGTTTTCGATGTGGAGTTCAGGAAATTCAGTGACACCCATTTCTAAAATGCAAATAAGAGTATGATCAGCAGCATTGTTACCTATTGTCCTTTTGGCTTCACAGCATGGAATTCATCTGTGGTTTTGGATTTTGTGACTATTCTGAGAGTTGCTTGTTTTTTGTTACTCATCATAGTTTTATTGTTTTTTACTGCTGTTTGTGAGAAGTACATCATCTGTAAAAGCACTATTTAATATAACATAGCTTCAGTGATAAACATTAAACAGAAAGCTTGAAGCAGAGGAAAGGCTTAAATGAAGCACATTTCATACAGTTTTTTCAAACCATGATAGAAAGACAAAATATGTTGCACGGAAATATGGTAGATAGTGAAATAATTGGAGTTTCTCAATGCATGACAGACACCTAGAATAATTCTAAAGGTTAGGGACAGAAAAAGTGGTCTTAATGTCTAAGCACGCAATCTGGGCTAGGGAAGATTACATTTTCTTTCATAGTTATGTGTAATAAGACTAATATATCCCCATCTAGTGGAAAGTGGAGGGCATAAGGATTTGCTTCAAATGGAATGCTTGGTTTTCATTGTCAGTTGTTAATGGTAATTCTGTTGCAGCTGACTGCTTGTCTCCACACATATGGAGGACTCCACAGGAAGTGTATGACATATTAGAATTCCTATTCACCATTTTGTCTACATGTTCATGTGGCTAGATAGGAACATTAGGGACCTACAGTTATATGGAACCCAAATGTGTCAGGGAAGAGTGAATATTACCCCTTGTACAGATGGTATAGGCCCATACCTCACAACCTGCATACTACTGAAAATATATACAAAAGGCTGAAAGTAGAAACACGTCTCTACCAATAAATAAATAAACTGGACACCTAATAACATAAAATCTGAATACCAATCAGCAAATAGGACAGTATCATACTACTCAGAAACACAAGTTTTAAAAAAAAAATGAGTGGGTTGGGAGGGTAGCCTAATGGTTAAGGTGTCTGCCTTACAAACACAAGGTGTTGGGTTTGAGTCTCACAAGGAATAATTGGCTAGGCTTACAATGGCTTGCAAGAGCAGTTAGCCTAGTACTAACCTATGAACAATGTGCTTATATTTTTATCAAGGAGAAACATTGTAAAAAGTGTAGACTGTAATGGATGATGCTACAAAAATCTACCTCAGAGTTATTTATTTTTCTTCTGGAAAAGTGAGATGTAACATGTTGACCCTCTTTCTTTAAAATATTGGTACCACCATTATGTTGGCAATGTTGTCTGGATTCCTGTTTAGTCAACAGCATCAGAAACGTGCAACAGTAGGCAGGGATTCGGAAAATTATGTGAAGGGGTAAATCAAGCCTAAAAATCGAATGTACCTACATAAATAGGTATATTATGTAAAGTGGGTAGTCAATCTTGAAAATAAGCAAGTATATCCAAAATATGTACTCTTGAGAGGTCTAGTTATTCTACAAATCATAATTTCTGGGTTTATTGTCCAAATATATTGGAAGTAAAGAGACGTTAATTTTTTGCACTCTTTGAACTGTATGAATCAACATGTTTTTTTCTGTGCCATTCTCTTGAACATTCTTTTCCTAATAAATCCGCTAAACACTTCTCTGCAGAATAAATGCAAAAGTACAACTGTATAAGTAAACCTTACCATAACACAATATGTTCTAACTGATAATTGTTGCAGCAGCCTAAGCTATATGGGTCCTACTCCCTCTGATCAGCCAGCATCATGAAGCTAAGGGTGCCTTCCACTTGCTCCAATTGTCAAGAGCTTGGGCAGAGCTCCACAAAAGTACATTTCATAGGTTTATACTAGGCTATCTGCCCTAAGGCATTTATAAGTCTAGCCCAAATTTTTGTGGCTTACGTCACCCCTTATATGAAAAAATACTGTGCCCATTAGTTTGTTGTGCCTCTGTCCAGCAGTGACACAGAGATGATTCCCAGGGTAAACCTACGATCTCCCATCCACAGGTCTAGATTTCTCTTGAACAGAGTCAGCGAGGTGCTCTGCCTCACATGGACCGGGATTTTATTCCACAGCATAGGGAGTCTCTGAGTGATAAATCTATCCCTCCAGCACGTCCTATTTATATCCGTGCTAAGGTTTAAGTCGCTTGGTCTAGTGGTTTTGGTGGATTTGGATTTTTTGAGGTGGAGCATGTCCATTAATTCCGGGTTGGACATGGCCTTGTATGTCAGGCACATGTCACCTCTGAGCAGACGGTATGCGACTGAATAGAGCTGGAGTTTCTTCAATCTGGCAGCATATGACAGATTTTGGAGTCCTTTATCCTTTTGGTGAGGAACTTTTGGGGTCTCTCCAATTGCTGCAGATGTCGGGTGAGATACATCCCGAATGGGGCATTGTACTCGATCATTGGTCTGATAAGTGAAGAGTACAGGGTACAAATGACCTCACTAGATCTGGATGTGAATCCCTTCATGATCAGGTGGGCAATGTAGAAGGTCTTTCTAACCACTTTAGCAATGTGAGTGACAAAAGAAAGGCCACTGTCAACCTGGGTCCCCAGGTCCCTGATAACCTCTTCTGTGCTTAGTGGATTGCCACCTATATGGTAGCTTGGGGTTACCTTGTTTTTCCCGAAGGGTATGACTATACATTTTTTGCATTTAACTTCAGGCCATGGCTCTGGCACCAGCTATCTGTTAACGTGAGTCCCTTCTGAAGGATATCCGTGTCCGATGCACTTTCCACTATGGCGCCCAGTTTGCAGTCGTCTGCAAACTTTGTCAGCCAAAGTCCTCCCATGTTGGCCTGTACTTCTGAGAAGTAGATGCCAAACAATAGGGGGCCAAGGAGTACTAAAAGCTTCAGAGCATTTTTTGCCAAGGAGGGAAGGAAGAGCTCTGAAGACAATGCTAGGAAACAACTCAAACAGTAGCTATGTACAAAAAAGAGTGGAAATCCACACCCAGGTAACACTAAAAAAATAACCAACAAACAATGGAGACTGGTGGACTTCCAAGATGGCTGCACACTGATCAACAGCTTAATGTCAGCTCTCTGTGTGAATGCAGAAAATGACAAACAGCAGCCAGAGAAATTGTCATTTTTTAAACAGGAAACATCTTTATTAAATTATCAGTTATGACATAGGCAGTCATACATATATATATAAATATAAACAAACCGTATTGGCATATTTTCAGTTGCAAACATTGTAAATCACATATACTCTTCTATACAGTCATTGTCATTACAACATTATATGATTCCTCCTCCAAAACATTATACTTCATGTAGTGTTCTCACAATTACCATTTTTTTCTATGTAATTTGCTTCTAGCTCTTTCCAAAGATCCTACTTCCAGTTCTTTTATCTATGTTACTATATTCACTACTTCTAGTATGGTTGGTTTAGACTTAGATTTCCATTTTCTAGTAATTGCTTTTTTGCACCCATCAAAATTAAAGTCAGCAAGGCCTTATAGACAATTCTGATTCTGTATCACATCTCAAAAAAATCAAACTGATGGTGTTAATCTTAATTCATTCCTTACTGATGGGTTTCTGGTTCCGTCCTCATATCAAGCTTGCATCAGCCAAAACCTCGCGAGCCAAGGTCCTACTCTGAATGCTCTGCTCTCTATTACCTCAGATCTCATTTGCCGCTTTGCTGTACAGCTGTGTCAAGCCACTCTTTTCAGCTAAGTGTATAATTTTTTTAAAGTTTATATATCGTTTCTACTTTAAAGTTTTTCAAACAGTTTCTTGTATTATTCTCCTACCCTATCATATCTTTAAGACTCTATTTCCCTTTATTACCCTTTTCTTACCTTTGAGGTAATTCTTCATTACCATCGTTGGTAATCCTTCTTCCTTCTCTCTTCTTACCCTTTTGGGTAGCCTTTCCTCCTCTTTTTGGTACTGTTCTTCTCCACATCACTATGTCGGATAAGAAAAGTAGTGTTGGTTTTAAACAGTGTAAGGATTGCGGCTGTAAGTTACTGCTTTCTGATGGCCATAACTTATGTGTGTATTGTCTGAATGTCTCCCACCTTACTGTGGATTCCCCATGTGGGATTTGTAGACATTTTTCTACCAGGACTCTTAACAAGAGAAAGAACAAGTTAATCCTGAAAGGTCTTCTCAAATCTCCTTTCTGTGAGGCTATTTCTGGGTCAGAGGGCTCACCCCCTCCTGCTTAAACCCCTTAAGAGGCGTTCTTCCTCTTCCTCATCAAAGTTGCTCACTTCATCTCTCTCTGGAGATTCTAAGGAGTTGACTCATAAGAAGGTGAAAATGACTAGTACTTCAGCACTGCCACCTTTGACCCTTTTGGCTCCAGGCCTAGCACCACCCCAGTTGATACTTGCTCCAGCCATGTCCTCCTTATCGACACCGGCACCAGAGTTCCTGGTGCAGGCAATTAAGTCTCTGACAGTTCCGTCATAGCCCTTATCGGCACTGTCCATGCAGGTACAGTTCCCTACAGCACCGTTGGTACAATCTCCTTTGGCCCCGAGTATGACGTTACTGTGCTCCATGGTGCAGACACTTTCGGCACCAACATGTTCTTCAGCGCAGTCTTTTTCAGCACAGTCACTGTTACCTGTTCAGACACTTTCCTCGACGGCACCGTACCCATCGGTGCAGACACCTTCGACTTCTATGGCGCTGACGTCGGGGGCAGACTTCTTCGACACAATTCTCTTCTGTGCAGACATCCTCGGTTCTGGGCTCTGCACCTCTCGAATTAGCAAGGACCAAGTACTCTCTTTCCTTGGATCCATTCATCGGTAGCCAATATAGTCCTTTTCTAGAAATGCCAGAATTGCCCTCAGGTGTCTCTATGAGGTAGACCAGGAGCCTCTCTGAGCAAGATGTGCTGAGGCTTGTTGACCAGTTGCTTGTGGCCAGAGGTGTCTCTCAACCATCAAAATCCACGTTCCGTCCTTCAGGTGAATGTACATCTCCTCAAACTCCAACGTACACTCCTCCTTTGACTTCCACCCAAGTATCAGAGCCCATTACTCCGACAGCAGCTTCTCTCCCTCCCACCCCAGTAGTGGATCTCACCTAGGAACCGGACTCGTCCTTGTGGCCTTTGGTTCACTGGGCATCGGGCTCTTCTCAGGCCAGTGGCTGTGCCATGGTGGAGGGCATTCTTGGTTCCATGCCGATTTTTTTCTATGGCACCCTCCAGGAATTCTCCCTCTCTCATGCTTCACAGTCCTCTTGAGACTCCTGGTCTGGGGGTCGGTTCGTCGGGGTGGGGTGTGACCCTGGTTTCAAGGTTGTCATGCTCTGTTCTGAGCTCCCAACCCTCCTTGGGCATGCTGGCTTTCCAGGTCATGGAGACGGTGCTTGCCTCCTCTGGCAAACCCCACATGTTGGAGTCCTCTCCCCCGTCTGTGCCACAACTCTCACAAGCCACAACCGCTGGAAACTGGGCAGAAGGGCCTCAGGTTTCTCATCCTCAGGAGACCCCCCTCTCTTTGCAGTCTTTTCCAGAACCTCCCACTGAGGAAGTACCCCGCAAAGCTTCATGCAAGAGGAGGCACGTGGACTCCACTGAGGAGTCTTTGACTGAAGATATGGACTTTGATGACAGGGAAGGATCCCCATGGTCACCCTCTGATGAGGTGTCTTTTGGTGACATCTTTGAGATCCTTAGACAGAGAGGTGGCTGGAAGTCCTCTAATCCTTGCTCAGAGGAATCCATAGTCCTGCAGGCCTTTCGTGCCCATCCCCCTACCTCCTGGGTTACTCCGCCGGCCGATGAGCTTATCCAGCTCATCGTCCAGTGCGCATGTAAGGCTCCTGACACCCTGGAAGCGATAACACGTTGGCTGGATAAAATGTCTCCCAGCTGAGCATCCCCATTGGTCATGAGGTCTTCCAGTAGATGCCATGGTGGTAGCAGCTGCAACTAAGAAAGACTTGGCAGAGGACAGCCAAACTGTCCATCCGCCCAACAAGGAGTCCCGGGCGATAGACTAGGGAAGCATGTGTTTGCTTTAGCGACCTTCGCCATAAGGTCTTTGAACTATTTGACACATTTTATGAGGCTCCAGAGTGATCTTATCAACCAACTCTCTGAAACCTTGGCAGGAGCTGATTCTGATGAGATGCATTACAATGTAGCTTCTCAGATAGCCACCCTAGAGTCCATTTCCAATTCTTCCATGCATCTTATTTCTCATGCAACTGGATGAGCGGCTATAGTGGCTGGCGCAGTTATAGTCACCAGACGACATGCCTGGATGTGCCTTTGCGGACTCCTTTAAGGCTTCCTTCATGAACGCCCCCATCGAGGCCGCCTCTTTGTTTGGCCCTAAAGTTAAAGATATGCTGGCAAGGTGCAAACAAGATGGCAAGACCTTATCTGCCATTGGTGTCAGACACTCCACTCCTCAACGATTCTACTCTAGAAATCAGAGGAGTGGGAAGATGTGGCACAGGAAATCACAGGGTTTTTTTCCATGATGCACATGCCGAGTTCTCCCCTAGAGGCAGTGGAGGAAACTCCAATAGAAGATGCCCCTCTTGGGGCAGAGGAGGTCCACGAAACTGGGGTTCCAGAGATTCTTTCTCTGGCCAACCCTATCAGCACTCCTGAAGCGTTGCCCGACTGCTCACCTCTGGAAGCAGTCAGGAGTCGTTTTTCCTTGTACCCCGCTGCCTGGCGAAACAGAACCACTGACTCTTGGGTACGACGGATAATATCCAGAGGCTATCGCATCCCCTTCCATCATTGTCCAACCTCATCCAGAGTATTACCCGATGTTCCACCCAGTCAAAGGGAACAAGTAGCACACAAAATCCAAAAGCTGCCACAAAAAAGAGTCATCCAAACAGTCCCCCCAGACCAGATAGGATCAGTTTTTTTCTCAAGGTTCTTTTTAGTGCCAAAAAAGACAGGGGACTGGAGACCACTTCTGGATCTCAGCACACTGAACAAATTTCTAAAAACAGAGAAATTCTGGATGGTCACGGTTCAGTTTATCCTTCCTCTTCTGGAAGAAGACGATTGGATGTGCTCTGTAGATGTTCAAGAAGCATATAAAAATGGACAAATGTTCAAGAAGATACCTCTGCTTCCGCATAGGAGCCAGTCACTACCAATTTAGAGCACTGACCTTCAGTCTCTCTACAGCCCCCAGAGTGTTCACCAAATGCATGGCAGTGGTTATCGCTCACTTGTGACTTCAAGGATTCCATGCGTTTCCATATCTAGATGACTGGCTCCTCACTGCCTCCACCAAGCATCTACTGGAAGAAGTCTGCACTACACTCTCCTCACAGCACAACACCTGGGAATTACTATAAACTGGGAGAAGTCCAACACGATCCCAGCCCAGTCTTTGGAATTCATCGGGGTACTGTTGGACACAAGAAATTGCAGAGCATTTCTACCGGACCACAGGCTTCAGAGAATAAGGCAACAGGTTCAGCCGCTGCTCTGTCACTACAAATCTCTTGCTTGATTTATACTGCAACTCTTGGCGTCACTGTTCCTCTAGCCACATTCCACATGAGGCTACTTCAGTGGTTACTTTTCATTCAGAGGTGCCCCCTACAACAAACATCCTTTGTCTTTTCAGATAAGTGTAAGTCAGAGATGCAAACAAGATTTACTCTGGTGGACGTCTCGAAATCCCCAACAATGGTCTTGCCCCTTCAGCCCCCATCAGCCGAAAGCCATGGTGACCATGGATGCCTCCCTGATGGGGTGGGGGGGCTATGTCAAGGAAACTCCGTCCAAGGAAACTGGTCAGAGACAGAGGCCCTTTTGCATATCAACATCCTGGAACTGAGGGCGGTGCTACTAGCGTTGCAAGCATTTTATTCCATCCTTCCGTCAGGGACTATTGCAATCCAATCAGACAACATGTCAGTGGTCTGGTACATCAACAAGCAAGGGGGCACTAGATCTTACCCGTTATGCCAAGAGGCCTTGAGAATATGGCAATGGGCGATAACTTCCAACTGCTTTCTAACTGCAAAGTACATTCCCAGGAGCTCCAAAATGATAGTGGACAAATTGAGCAGGTGCATTCTACAACCTCACGAGTGGTCCCCTCAATCCTGTGATAGAGGCAAGCCTTGCTGCAGTCTATTTGCCTCCCCAACCAACTTCAAATGCAGCAGGTATTTTGCCCTGATCCCCCCTCTGGGACAGTCACCGAGAGATGCTCTAGTCCACGCTTGGCCCTCGGTTCTACTTTATGCTTATCCTCCTCTCCCCCTCATCTCCCAATTTCTGAAGAAAGCTCGGCAGTTGAAAGGCAAAGTGATCCTCATTGCTCCATATTGGCCTCAACAAGTCTGGTTCCCCTTCCTCTGGCCTCACCTGCTATATCAACCGTGGATCCTCAAACCATCCCCAGTGTTTATCTCCCATCCACAGGGTCTGACTCACCCCAATCTAACAACTCCAAAGCTGACCGCTTGGTTTCTCCACTTCCAGTGATTGCCAGGCAGGAAAACCTCTTGTCTCCAGTGCGCAATATTCTTATTGCATCTCATAAATCATCCATCAGACTAATCTATCTCAATAAATGTAAAATGTTCTCTCTATGGGCAGCAAATAAACAGTTAGACCCCTTGTCAGCCCCAGTTTCGATGGTTTTGGATTACTTATCACACCTTTTCCACTCTGGGGTGTCTGCCTCTACTATTCGTGTGCATTTAGCTGCCATTTCGAATTCCCACGTTGGTTTTCAGGATTCTTCACTCATGTCACATAGACTCTGTAAAACTATATGTTCCCAGATACCTCCTCCTTCCCCATCACACCTTCAACATTTGTAATCTACCTGTGAAAAAATTCTTTGGTGTCTGCTTTGGGTATAAAAACACCTATGCAAACACTTCCAAGGAGAAATCTTCCAGACTTTGTTGCATATTTAGGAGCCATAAATATATCCTACCATTGTTTCTTTGTGAATTGCTTATCCAGAGACTCTTCCCAATCCTTTCTAACCACTTCTGATTGATTATTGTAGTTGTCATGCAGTATTTTATATGCCCTATTAATTATCCTTTTTTAACAGCAGCTTTTGTTCTGGATTCTACTGAAAGCTCTATCAGTGCTTGGTTTTTCACTTATGATCCCCCTATTCCTTTCTCTTTGCCTATACTCTGATATCATTCCTTAATAGGGAAGGCAATCTTTAGCCTGCAATCCAAATGCATTCTTGGCCTGTTCTCATACTATTACCTTTCCCTCTCTAATTACTTGCTCCCTGTACCGTTGTTCCTTTGCCAGTTTTCTCCAGTAAATTCTAGGCACCTCTTGCCTATTTTCTCTACCCCTAATTGCAGTCATCCCTATCAGCAGAATCCACTTTCTCCATTTCTGTGTTGGCTTAGCTCTTAGAAGATTGTATTCATAAAACAGTAAAAGGTAATCTGTATGGTAGTTGTTGTACTTCATAAGGATCTGCATCCAAAATCTCAGTTCCTAATTATTTATTGAGCTTCCCTGTTTTATCGTCATCCCCTTCCACTTTGAATTATAGCATTCAGCTTGTGCTATGTATAAGAGCTTTAACTGTGTAGCTCAGAAATACCCCCATTCAAATCAGATAGTTCCAAACCACCTTCTATTGGAAGGATCAGCTTATCCACTTGACTCTTAACTTCTTCCCCTCCCATATAAAATCATTCAACTCTTTATTAGTTGCTATCCACAACTTATTTTCTGGTTGATAAAAATATGCCTGGCCTGTGTATAAAACTAAAGGGACTAAAAACATTTTCACTGCTAGTATTTTGCTATCCATATCCATAAAACAAAGCTTTCAGTTTCTCAGTTTTTGTATTGTCTTTTGTTTAGCTTCTTCCCACATATCCTTAGCTGCCATAACAGAATCCGTTTTAACCCATACTCCTAAGTATTTCATTTTATCATGTCCCCATAACTATGGGCATTGCTGAAACAATTTGTGTGTGGTTACATAGTTGACAGCTATTGCCTTTGATTTTATCTTCATTAATTTTGTACTGTCTCAGAATGTTCCACAACACTACAGTATCATTTTCTGGTTTTATCAGGTACATAATATCATCTGAAAATAAAGCCAACTTTTCTTGACTACCAGTTATTTGCTAGAATTACTGTGTCCCTTATTTCCTTTACCAATGGTTCTAAATATAATGCAAATAAAGTTGAAAGAAGACAACCCTGCCTGGTTCCTCTTTTTAAACAGAACTTATCAGAGAGAACCCCCCTACTTTATTTTTCACTACCGATTCCTCATATATCCCCCTAATTAACCTTACTGAATCAGGGAATGCAAATGCTTTTATTACCCGACTCATAAAATTCCAGCTTACTCTGTTGAATGCTTTCTCTGCATCAAGACCCACCAACAACAGCAGTATTTTCTTACATTCTGCTTCTCTCTAGATCGTCATTGTTTTATTAATGTTGTCAAATGTTTGTTTCCCCTCTACAAATTTGTTATTGTTGGCATCTCTGTTGACATTGTTGTAGCCATTATAGACCTAAACACTTTATAATCATGGTTTAGAATTGAAATGGGTCTATATGAAGCTGGATCTGATGAGTCTTTGCCATATTTAAGTATTACAGTCACCATAGGTTTCTTCCAGGATGTTGGTACTTTTCCTCATTTTAAAATACTGTTAAACAAATCCTTCCAGTTCTTTATCACTTTCTTCCCTGCTAGCTTTCAGACTTCCTCAGGAGTACAATCTGTTTCTGTAAATTGGTTACACATCATTTTTCTCATCGCCTTTTCTCCCAACTCTTCATATTTGAGCCTTATCTACCTCTAACCTTGGCATATTTATTTTAATATTTATTTATTTTAAATAATAATAATTTAATGTTTACTATGTAATGTGGAGCTTTTCTACCCGGGCCTCCACTGAAAACTGGCTCCTGAGCCCAGTGAACCCCCCTGGTCATCAAACTGAAATAAATAAATATTTACTTCTTCCATAAACATTTCTATTTTTATTTGTACTTTTTTGATTTCCACATTTCACTGCTGTTCACAGATTTTCAAAACATTTCCAAAATATTTCTAATACAGCTACAGGATCTCTGGTTATTTGCCTTGTTATAGGCTCCCTGAGCTTGGCAACAACCCTTTCTACTTCTTGCTCACTGAGCTGTTGTGATAAAAGCTTTTGTGCCGTAGAGCTGTTATCAAAAAAAAACTGTTGCTAATAATCTTTTTAAACTCATGCATATTATAAAGGTAGTCCCTTATTTTCACTTTAGCACTCTGCAGGTGTCTTTCTTCTGGTTCTGTGAGATTTCCTGTATTCTCCAATACTTTAACTTTTGTCAGCCCCTCTAAATTCTTGTTACTTCTTAACCATATTTTTTTCTTTTATTTCTACCTTCTTTTTAAACTCCATTTTCATTTTATCCCACTCACTAGCTACAATTTCTGAAGAAATTCTGTATTCTCTAATAACTCGCAAATAGTTAAAACTACTCATTCCTTAAATTCCTCCCTGTTTACCAGATAGGTGGGTAAGTTCCAGTGTCTTATTTTTGTTTTAGTCATTATTGGCTTGAGATCCAAAACAGTTACTGGATGCAATATCAAAACTTTCAATTAAATGCACATGTTCCTGTGAAATATAATTTTTGTCAGGATAGCCCAGTTTTTGTACCTTGGGGAATATGTAAATTCTCTGTGAGCTCCTACTACTAAATTCACATTTTCCATACCAAATGTTTTTTTCAAAATTTCTTTAAAAATCTCCCCTCTTTTGTTATATTTCCTTTCTAGGCCCTTCAGATACATCCTCACTGTTGCAAATCCAATTCCAGTCCCCACTTTGAAATAATATTCCCTGCTGAAAGCTGATTATTTCTCCCAGAATTTTCTTAATTTCTCTTGTAGCAGTTTTAGGTGGAATATAAATACATGCCAGTGTAATCCTCTTCCCTGGCCAGTAGTCTCTTACTACTACAAATCACCCATTATTGTCTTTTTCTTCATCACTATTGCAGCTCCCTTAGCAATTAAAGTACTGTCCTTTTCCCTTGTCCCAGAAAGTCCACTGAATAACCATCCTGAAATCCTTTCTTCATTAAATTAACATGCTCAGTTATTTTCAAATGTATCGCCTGTAGCATCACTATTCGCACTTCTTAATACAGTTCACAAATCTTTCTTTTTTTGCATATACCTGTGAGACCATTCACATTCATAGATAATATGGAAAATGTTGCCATTATGATAGGAAGTTATTATTGCCACCTGTTAAGTTTAACGCCTTTTTTAAAAATGTCTAGTTTCAGCTTCTGTGTTACATGCACATGCTAATGTTTGGCAGGTTGATCTTTCATACAGTGTTTCTTGTCATATCCATTTGAACCTATGTCACATCTTACAAGACTTTTTCTTTAAATGAAAAACTCTGAAACAAAACAAAAAATACCCAGAACACCCCCATAACACATTAACTGAATGCAAACACACAAAACTATTTACATCTACAAATAATGAAGTTTAACCATCTTGATAGGAACAATTGTCCCAACTAGACTCGCATGCTTTAACTGACCTAGAATTAAGGTTACGTATACTGAGGTGCATGGTACGATCTGTGTTTCTATTCACACTAAGTGCTGTCTGTTTTTGTTTTCTTTACTCCTCTCCCAGATATAGAAAACATCATCTTTTAACCACAGAAAGAAAAAAAACATTTTGTTTTTATTGCCATTTAATCAGCTTGTCTACATAGAAACATGAGAATTGGATACACAGTCACCTTCAGCTACAAGCTTGTCATGTTGCCACTATAACATTTATTTGCTAAAGGAAACATTTTCATTACATTCAATATTCTTTTATTTACTTCTTTCCACTTTGTTGTCAGAGCAAGCCAAGAGCATTAATCCAGTCATTCCCCTGTGCAAATGCAAATTAAAACAATGAGTGAAAAGGTCACACAGAAAAAACAATCAGTAAAAACTAAGAGAAAATTCTATCCAAGCTAGAATTTCCTCTGAGTGATACCTCAAACCTCTTATATTAGATGTGCATAAGATATATGCAAATGACCCTTAAAGAACATCAGATGTTTCAGCTGTATGGCGATTCTGAATGCCCATGACTTTTTTTTCCAAGTCGTTTAATGGACATATTCAGGCCAGTAAAGCCAAACCTCACTAGCTGTGGACATGTATGTTTCGGCCTTATCAGCACAGCACAAGTGGATGGTTTGACTAAGCATTAGAAACACAGAGCTGTTACACCCAGCTGATGACCCTTATGAACATCGGGTGTTTCAGCCACGTGGTAGTTCGTCATTGCTCCTGCTTTGACAAATTGGTTTAAGTGGCTTAGGTCCCGTATTGGCGTGAGGTCTTCAGTTTTCTATGGCACCAAAAAGAATCTCGAGTAAGTTCCAAACTCTCACCTGTTTGGCGGGACCTCTTGGATGACTTTTTATTAGAAGCTTTTCTTTTTCTAAGGCTGCTTCCTTTCACTGACTGGGTGGAACATCAGGTGTTTTCCTTGAATGTGTGGGGGGAGGAATTGAAAAGGAAATGTAATAAACTCTAGTAACTATTTTCTGTACGCAGACATCTTTGATGATGGACATCCAGTCCTCTGGCTGCAGAGAGAAGTGCGCCCTGGCTGCCTCCATAGTTCAACATTCGGGCAACTGTTCAGGGGTGCTGGAAAGGCTTCTCAGAAACGGGACATCTGAAGCCTTGGTTCTGTGGACTTAATCTGCTCTGTGGGTGATGTCTGTGATTAGATCCTTCTGCGGTGAGAGGGATTCTGTCTCCACAGGAATCCTGTGGAAACCCTTGTGATTTTCAGAACCACCCCCCTTTCTGGTTTCTTGAAAATGTCTTTTGAGGATCAGAAAAGTGTATCCCTACAGTAATCCTGTTCACTCCTAGAGAGAGTCTCTTTAACCTTGAGTTGCAAATAAGGTAGATTCATCAAAGGGTGCATTGATGAAGGACATCTTATAGGGCTTTTCAAAGGTGCATCCAGGCATGCTTCATAATGGTAATGCTTGAACCTATCACTCTAGAAAAACCCTCCATAGTGTGGGAGATCAGTCACATGGAGGCATTTGTCAGGGACTGGAGGATGATCTGTTTTAAAGAGAGAACTTTTATCCTCCACCTACATGGACCCTGAGAGGGACTGGAAAAGATCCTTAGTCATATCCCTCTGGAATCTTGTAAAGTGTGCTAGATAATTCAGTGAGTGAAGGGCAAAGATCACTGAAGGAAACATTTGCTTCTCAGATCTACCCAAGGCCCTAGACTCCCTGTTGGGGGGTGGACAGAAGGACTTTCCTCAGCAAGTTCTTTTTTGGTGGCTGCTGCAACCACCATGATATCAAGTGGGGGACCTCTCCTTCGGTTCTTGGGTGCAACTAGGTACTACTTTGGCTTTCTAGAAAAAGGTTCTGTGGTATCCAGATCCTTCCAAGGCCGAAGTGACATGAGATCCACTATTTTGTCCATACCACCCAGGACATAGCTGAGCCAGTTCAAAATGTCTCAAGAAACACGACTCCTCCCTGGAAGGTAATTTGGAAGGCTAACCACACTTCTGCATCAGAAGCTTAAGAATTTCACAGAACAAGACATTCATAAAGGGTGACCCCTCCCCTTCATTCAAGTCTGTGTCTTCTGTCAAGGGCAATCAATGTGTCTCCTGTTGCCTTACACTTCTGGGGCCTTCCTCTTGGGGATGATCAGAGGAAGACCCTGAAGTGTGTGGGGAATCTTACAAAAGGACTGTCTTGAGTGGTGAATGGGCTGGCTGTCCCAGTGGGACATATTAAGCAGACTTAGGGCTATGGCAGACAGTTGTGGAGGTGGAGGATCTGAGAAGGAAAGGATATCCTATCTTCAGTCATTTGGAGAGTTCTCTCCATTGCCTCACATGTAGAAGCTAATAGAGAGTGAGTCCAAGATTACCCCAGTAGGTGCTGAAAATATCCTGCCTAGGTGAAATCCATGTTATCACCATGACCTGCCTCAACACAGAGGTTTGAGCTGAACTGTCTAGTACCAAGGCCTTGAGGGGAAGGGACACCTCTGAAAGCCTCTGAGTCAAACTCCTACCCCTGGATCTGGCATGAAAGCTACTGCTCTGACTTCCTGCAGGCTCAAATTATCCGCTAGTTTGATCAGAAAAGATATTGGACTCGATAAAGGAAAGTCTTTGACTCTGACCCAGACAATCATAGAATTCTCAGAACTAGTACCTCCAAAGCCGAAGGACGAATTGGCTTCTGAGCAATAAAGGGTATCTGGGATACTCCAAAGCACATCGGTCCAGTGGGAGACTGGAACGAGAGTACTCCCAACTGAATCTGAGTCCTGATAAATTTTCTCATTGTTCTGTCCTCATTTGCTTCATACAGACTTCTGGTTGACCTCAAGGATGACGAGGCACATGGAGGTCTAGAAACTCTATGTGGTGTTTCTTGTAAAAATGGAAACTGTAACCTATATGAAAATGGATCCAGAGAGCACCTCGGTTGTCTATTGGGGGCGGGGGGAGATTCAGCCAAAGAGAGTGCCTGATCTGAAGAAGTGGATAGATCTGAGGCCTTCAGAATTTTGGATGGCAGAACTGAAGCTTGAATTGAGTGAGGAGAGCATTCAGGGGAGCACTTACTTGACTCCCTGGACTTTTCTTTATACTTCTGTCTCTTCTCGCCTTGAGATTTTTCCTCTGGTTTCTTTGCAGAGGAGGAAGCACCTGATACTGTAGAAGAGGTAGAAGGAAGTATTTCCTGAGTTCACCCATGGTTCCGTGGTTGAAGCCCAAACAAATATCACACTCAACGTCAACATGCATGGCTCCAAGGCAATACACAAACTCTGAGTGGGCATCAGAGTTCGATATCTTTTGTTCACATGAAGAGCATTTTTTAAAACAATTAGATTTGTCCTGAGTTAATACAGGCAATAGGGAAACCCAATCTAGAAAAGGAGCTAACAGTAAACCTTGAAATCAACATCATGCAAAATACCAGCAATGGTAATTAAAGGGCTCCCAAATATTCCTTCTACCTCTTCTACAGTATCAGATGTTATCTTCAAAATAGACAGCAAGCTGTACTCTGGGATAACAATTTGTCTTCCTTACTTCCTGTAAATATTGGAGTCTCTCAAGGCTCTGTCTTAGGTCCACTTCTTTTTTCCATATTTTTTAACGACCTCCACTTGAACATACCCCATGCCACTTGCATTCAATATGCAGATGACTCTACCTTAATCTGTACTTCCAACAACATAGCCTCCCTCCAGTCCCTAACCCAAACTGTATTCCAAAAAGTAGAAAACTGGTTCATGCAACATCGCCTTCTCCTTAATCCTAAAAAAACAAAACTACTGCTTTTTACGCCAACTCATAAGTCACCCACTCTGTTCTTCTCTATAACCTCTAATAATGCTACTAACATAGCACCAGATACTACCACCCGCCTACTAGGTGTCACAATTGACAATCATCTTAACTATGACGACCATATTAACTCCACTTTAAAGTCTGTCAACCAAAAACTTGGTACCCTCTACAGAATTAAACCCTTCCTTACCCCCTCAGCCAGGAAAACTATCGCACAAACCCACCTCATTTCTACCCTTTTCTATGCCTCTGCTATATATACTAACCTATCTAAAAACAACATCTCTAAACTTTCTACCTGCTATAATAGTATAGCTAGATTCATCATATGCTCTCCCTTTAAAACCCATCACTGCCTTAACCTTAGACAACTAGGATGGTTAGAAATACAGAACCATATACTCTGTCAACAGTTACTTATCACACAAAAGATCCTACACCACCCCAATGATACCCCCATCCTCTCTAATCTGATCACTCCATATAAAAATCTGGCTACACTACGTTCTGCAAATAAACTCCTTGTCTCCTCAATTAAATCTAACAACAAAGCTGGTGACTCACTTTTCTCAAACACTGTAGGGAAAAACTGGAATCAGCTCCCTCCTGAACTATCTATCCTAGCATCTGCATCTCAATTCAAAAAACACATAAAAGAACATCAAAAAACTAAGTGGCTTTGTCCTTGTGCAAACCCAGACTGAAACTCTTATTTCTCTCCTGTTTTTACCCTACCCCCCCAACACTTTGCCTCCAAAACTAGGTACTTCTCTTCTTGCTTTAATCTTAGTAATATGATAAAATTTAAGAAGTTTAATCTTTCCACACTTACCCTAATTCTATGTAATGCATTTATTTATATTTAGTTTAACTTTTACCTGAATGTTTATAGTCAATATATTTTAATGCCATTTTACTTTCCTCCTTTTACCAATGTTACCATAGTACTGTTACCTTATATGACTTTATTAAACTTGTTTCCTTTTTTACATTGTTATCGCTTATGCTTGGAGCTTTTCTCCCCGGGCCTCTACTGAAAATGGACATGTATCCAGTTAGACTAGCCCGGTCAACAAATGTAAATAAAATGTAAAATAAATAAATAAAAAATTGGGATAAGGAAATATCAGCAATGGCAAGAAGACTACTAGTAAACTAGTATAGAGAGAAGAAACTGAAAAGGTAGGAGTGAAAAGGTCAAAGATTTGAGGAAAAAGAGTGGTAATACTACCAGAAACTTGAGCCATGCCATCCACTTCTGATTGCTGGAAGTGGCAATTAGATTTGAGGTAATCTGAGGCTTGGAAGACAATTGCAGATAATGGGTAGAGCTTGACCTACTGATCCAAAGTCTGAGAACTGGCTGAAGTTAGATCTGAGGCTGAAAATAAAACCCAGTGATTAAGAAACAGATGAAAAAGACACCAGATTGATTGTGTAAAAGATCAGCCTGCCAAACATTATGGTATGCATGTAACATAAAATTTGGAAATACACATTAAAAAAAAAATCTCATGTATATTGGGGGGGGGGGGGACAATAGCTTTTTATCATAACGGCTATGCTGTCCATATTATCTCACATTGTAAATGGCCTTACAGGTATAAACAAAATGGAAAAAAATACTGAATTATATTAAGAAATATAGAGTGCAAATATCAATGCTGCAAAAATGATCATGTGAATTTGACAAAGAAATTATTTCAGGATAGCTGTTCAGCAGAATATCAGGGGCAAAGGAAAAGGGGAATAATACAGATTGTTAGAGGGGCTCCAGTAGTGATGGAAGAGGAAGAAAGACAGTAATGGAATATTTGGGGTAATAAGTGGCTGTTGGGCAAGAGAGGAGGATTATTTTGGCATTGATTTATATTCCATCAAAAACTGCTACTGTGGAGGTTAAGGAAACTTTGGCAGATATCTGTTTTCAGCAGGGTATATTACTTCCAGGTGGGACTGGAACTTGATTTGCAATAGTGAAGATATAGCAGGGGAACCCAGAATGGAAAAGATAACAAAAGAGGGTAGATTTCTGAAAAAAAAATTGAAAATATTTAGTATGAAAGAAGTGAATACAGTAGTAGAAAATCTGACAAAATTTACATATTATTCCCAAGGTACAATAACTTTAGACTGGATCAAAATTATATTTCAAAGGAATATGTGCATTTGATTAAAAGCTTCAACAACTATACATTAACTGTTTTATATCGTGCTGAGAAAAATGCAGGGTAATGAAGTAAAAATGAGAGACTGGCACTTTCTCCCAACTATCTGTTAAAAAGAGAGGAATTTAATGGGTAGTGACAATTATTTGAGAATTAGAGAAGACAGAAATTTCTTTGGAAGTGATAGTCTGAGAGTGGGATAAAATGAAATTGAACTTTAAAAATGATAATATTAAAAGAGAGTTATGGTTAAGAAGTAATAGGAATTACTTAGACTGACAAAGGTTAGTATTGTCGAATAAGGAGAATCTAACAGAACAAGACGGGCAACTGCAGAGAGCT
Source organism: Protopterus annectens (assembly GCF_019279795.1). Classification (NCBI taxonomy): domain Eukaryota; kingdom Metazoa; phylum Chordata; order Ceratodontiformes; family Protopteridae; genus Protopterus; species Protopterus annectens. Next base: position 422,417,343 of record NC_056743.1, on the reverse strand, counting down.
AAAGAGAAAATAAGAAAGCATTTGTATAATATGCATGAAATTAGAAAGATTGCTGTTAAGCAAATATGTTTTTATAACCACTCCAGAGCACAAAAAGTTTTAACACGACTTGGGCAATAAGGCTGGTTGCCAGATTTAGGGACACTATAATAAGAAAAATAACCAGATATCCTGTAAAAGTATTAAAGATATTTTGGAAATTTTATGAAAATTTGTATAAAGCAGAATGTGAAAATCAAGAAAGAGCACAAATGGAAATATTTGTGGAAGAATTAATTATGCCATGGTTAGAAGTGCATGAAACTCAACAACTTATGTATAGGAGAAGATAAAAACAATGTTTACATATAATCAATCTGCAGGAAAGTCTTCAGGAACAGATAGCAATCCTGTGGAAGTTAGGAGGGAAGAAGGTGTTAAAGATCTGAAAGACTTTAACAGTATTTTAAAAGGAGGGGAAGCACTAACATCTTGGAAGAAAGCTGTGGTGTCTGTATTAACAAAGATGGTAAAGACCAATCAGACCCAGCTTCATGTAGACCCATTTCAGTTTTTAAATCAATATTATAAAGTGTTTATTTATGCTAGCTAAAAGAATGAGAAAGGTGTTGCCAACATCAATAGGTATGGCTCAGTCTGGTACTATAGAGGGAAGTCAAGCATTTGACAAAATTAGAACAATGATACAGAGGGAAGAAGAATGTAAGAAAACACAGCTATTGTTGGTGGGTCTTGATGCAGATAAAGCATTCAACATAATCCAGGAGTTTGAGTTGGGCAGTGGAAGCATTTTCATTCCCTGATTCAATACTAAGGTTAATTAAGAGGATATACGAAGGATCGGAAGCAAGTATTAAAGTTTGAGTTTGAATAGAGGAACCAGGGCAGGGGTGTGCTTTTTCCCCTTTGTTACTTTCTTTTTAATTAGATACATTGGCAAAGACAATAATGGACTCAGAATTGCAAGGATATAAATGCTATAGTAATCAAAAAAAGTTGGTTTCATTTGCAGATGATATTATTTTGTACTTGATAAATCCAGAAAAGGACATCTCAGTGTGGTGGAACATTTTCAGATAGTTTCAAGTCTTTTTGGGATATAAAATTAATGAAGAAGAAGAAAGCAAGTTTATAGCCATAATTTATATACCCACACATGAATTGGTTCATTAATGCCCATATTTATTGGGATAAGATAAGATGGAGTATTTAGGATTATGTATTAAAAAGGATTCTGTTATAGGAGCTAAAGATATGTAGTACGAGATTAAACAAAAGGTAATACAAAAACTGGAAGCTCTTGTCTATGGATATGGACAGTAAAATACAAGCAGTGAAAATATTTGTAAACCCTTTAGTATTATATACAGGTTACGCATATTTTTATCAACCAGAGGAGAAATTATGGACAATAATTAATAAAGAGTTGAAGGAATTTATCTTGGTCCGGAAGAGGGCAAGGGTTTAGTTCCTTCAATTAGAACAAGATGGTTTAGGATTACCTGACTTCAGGAGATATTTTAGAGCTACACTGTTAAGGCTCATAAAAAAATATATATATATATATATAAAATATGCACACAAGCAGAAGGTTATAATTCAGAGTGGAAACAGATGATGCTAAAGCAGTGGGGAATTTCAAAGAAAAAAAGAAGAGAGTTGAATTTTAAATATAGATCCTTAAGGAGAATAACAATATAGAATATTATATTCATAAAGTAGAAAAAGTATTCTAAGAAATAAGCCAACACAAGAATGTCGAAAGATTTACCCAGTAGGGATAACTGCAAGTTAGGAGTACAGAAAAGAGGAAGGATGGGTCTGCCATTCACTGGAGAAAACTGGCAAATGAACCAAGGTATTGGGAGCAAATTGGGAGAGGTAATAGAGTGGGATGAGGCAAAGAAGATGACTGGACTGCAGCCAATAAACTGCCTTCCTTACCAGGCCTGATATCAGAGCTTAAGCACAAAGAAATGAAAGAGAAATCATAAGTGCAAGACCTGCTCTGGTAGAATGTTTAGTTGAATCTATAACAGAATGGATAATTAGTACGGCATGTAAAATATTGCATGGCAACTATAAAAAATTAATCAGGGGATGGTAGAAACAATTGGGAAGAGATACTGGAAAAGCGATCCATAAAAGAACAATGGAAGGAAAGATGTATGGCTCCCAAGTATGCAATAAAGTCAAGAAGGTTTAGGATTTTGCTTGGAAGTGTTTTCTTAGGTAGTTTATACCCCAAACGGACTACAAAGAATTTTTCATAAAATAGATAGTAAATCTTGGAAGTGTAATGGGGAAAAAGAGGTACATGGGAACATACATTTTGGGAGTATAATGAGTTGGCAGATTTCAAAAATTCACTACAGACTTCTTTAACAGAAATATTGGGTGATCAAATGGCTGTAACTGATGAAATTATTTTTTGAGTTGGGATGCAGGATCTGGATTGCCTAAACATAGTAAGACTGTGTTTAATTCTGTTGGGTGCCAAAAAAGCAATTACTAGAAAATGGAAATCGAAGTCTACACCAAGTGTATATATGAAGTATTCAGTAATGTTCAACAAATACAATACCTGTCTGTGTGTGCTGGACCTCTCACTTAGCAGTGCAGGGAATGCCTTACAAACCCACAGAGAGCGCTGTCAAGTTTTCTAGTGCTAAAGTGAGAGTACGATCACTTGAAAGACTGCTCCTTACTCTGGATGTCCAGTTGCTGAGCTCAGATAAAAAAACGTTTTGGGTTTTTATTTCCTCCCTCTGCCTTTTTTCTCTCACTGCTTGAATAGTTTTGCTATTTCCAATGTTTTGTTTTTTTTTGGGGGGGGGGGTGTATGCGCTTGGATTTTACTTTACCTGCAGTATAAGGTTTATACTGCTTATTATAAGCTTCATTTGAAAGTTTTAACATGAAAATTTGTTGATTTTTTGCAATTTTTTTCTTTGGGTTATGATTATTTGAGTTGGTTGGGCAGGATTATAGCATTTTAAATGATTTGTTTTTTATTTAAATCATGATTTTCCTGCCATTGTGAATGTTAAACATTTCTGACTGGAATTTTTGATAAATTTATGCTTTGTTTCTTGTATAAGCCTATTTATGCTGTTTTTAATCATTTAGGGCTGAAACTAGCCTTTTTATTAAAATCGGGGGACTTCTGTGACATGGATCTTGTGCTTTGAACTTTGTTACTGAAACCTATTGTCTTTATTCCGTGCAGTGTTCAGAACAATATTCCTATAGAAATAGACTTCAGATTACTATTTTGATGCAGAATAGTGTGATTTGTCCATTTTTTTTTTACTGGGCTCACCGTGCAGCCATTCTTTGGTATTGCTCTGGCTATTTTTTTGTCGCTTGACTTGAAGGACTCTGATGTGGTGCCCCTCTTGTCTATACATATTTATATATATATATATATATATATATATATATATATATATATATATATATATATATGTCTATCCCTTGTACACCTATAAAGCATAGAAGTAAATCAAGAAATATGCCCTCTGCCTATGGCTTGTAACTCCAAAGTAGCTTTTGGCATGCTATCGGTCCACTTCTTTTGCCTTCAGGTCCCCTGATGTGGTGTTACTACCAGAACTATGCATGACGAGGGTCAGAGATGTCCTCCGCAGCTGTGCCATTGCCTGGTTCGGGTATGGTAGAACCAAACTCTTTATGTGCAGGGAAGTCACAGGTGCAGAATCTGTTGCCAGTGTTGATACATCTCCCCCAGGGATTCTCCCACTAGTGTAGTACATGGAAAATGACAAAAGACCAACCACGTTGCAAGGCAGCAGTCCCTAACCATGTTTTCACCTAAGATGGCGGTTATGGCTAGATCCATTATTCAGGCCACTGATAACAGGGTGCTAACATGGTTTAAGTAACAGCAGTGCTCCTACCCCTGTTCAACCGCAGAGGTGTCAGAGCCTGATCATCCAGTTTTCTCTGAAGACAAAGAGATGCTTTCTTTCTCCCCATTGCTGACTAGATTTAGTGACCCATTCAATTGGGCGTAGTCTTTGGCTGCCCCTGAGATTAGCAAGGGTATGTGATGATCATTTGGAGGACAAGGTCCCGGATATGACAACCTTACCTCCTTTGGTCCCAGTGTAGGAAGATGTTTTTAAGAAAGCTTGCAATTCTTCTCTGCTCAACAAGTCTCTTCCTAAAAAAGTGTTTAATAAATTTAGGGTGTTTTCAGCTATGCCTGGCCTACAAGCCCCCTTATCTATGGACCCTGCTTCTGTGTCCCCAGCAGCCTTCTCCAAAAAAAAAGACGGTCTTCATCAAACCCAGTCAATCCACATAAACTAGACAAGTGCCCAGAATCTCAGGGAAAGAAGATGGAGCAGTCCAGCACAGTAGCTTTTAAGGTGTTTAATTACCACTGTTTTATGTGGAAGTTTCTGTTGAGGTTATTTATTTATTTGCAATTTGATTACTGGGGAAGTTCACTGGGCTGAATTGACCCATTTTCAGTGGAGGCCCGGGGAGAAAAGCTCCAAGATGCATTATACAGTTTAGATACAAATGACAGTTAATATTAAAAATCTCATGTAGAATAGTTACTCATAAATGCATTCAGTATCATGCATAGTTAACAAATTCATTAAGCTTGAAGGTAGGGATCACACAGATTCATTTGAAGAAAACAGACATGGGTTAGGTGTGGAAACAGTAGCGTTTAGCTCAGTTTGTTGCATCGTTACTTGCAGAACAGAAAGTCTTTGATAAAGGGACTATTTCCATATTTCCAGTGTTTCTCAAGTGTCTAAACATGCTTTAAAGAGTGCAATGGAGGGGGGCTAATACTGTTCCTTGAAATTCAGCGATATCAGTTCTGGTAAAGAGCGATATTTGGTTGCACAACCAAAACTTTTCTGATGAGTTAAAAATGAGACTTTGAATGCTCTGCTTGATTCTGACTGTGTGTTTGGTGCAGCAGCTAATCCAGTCCGTAAACACTGGGATGGCATATATAAACCAATGCCTAGAGTGCCTAAAATATTTCATATTTATTTATTTATTTGACATTTGTTGACCAGGTTAGTCAGTCTGAGCTTCTGTCCTTTTTCAGTGGAAACCCAGGAGAA